>NC_065437.1:6131730-6431730 GCF_024364675.1 Aethina tumida
TTAATCAATTTGTAAAAATATTAAATTTGCATATTTCTAATTATCTAAATTGAGTGAAAAAAATTTTATTTTGTATAAGTTGTGAACACTAAAAAAAGTTTTTGACGAAGAAAAATAAATCATGTTAATGATTAATTATTGTAAAATTACTTGTTTCAATAATTAATTAAACAGTGTACTTAAAGAAATTATTTCTAAAAAACAATAATTTAACAAAACTATATTTTCTCATAATGATGCGTAAATTTATAATTTGAGCAATATATAATATTTAATGGAAGAGAAAATTATTATGGATTTTTCCAATATATAACAATAATAATATATTTTTTTTTTTCTTTTTTTTTTCATTATAATCTAACGAATGTTTAACAGACACTAAAATATATAAAAAAAATCAATCTTAAACTATTGAGTATCAACATTTAACTCAAAAATTATTTATAATTTTATATGTAACAATAAACAAAGGTTAATGACAGTAATGTATTTAAAATGAAATTGACTTTGTATATCTTGAAACTAATCAAATATTGTAAAAAATAAACCTACAAAAAATAATTCACTTAAATTTATAAAAGAATTATATTCAAAGACAATAATTCTTAACTATTTAATAAACCCTGACAAATAACTAAATACAGATTTTACAGTTATCACTTAAATAAACCAATTATTAATTTTTACAATTGCAAAATATTATATTTAAATATTTCTATTCGATTTTATAATTATTATAATAAATTGTCTAAATTGAGTGGAGCAAATTTTATTTTTTACAAGTTGTCTGCACTGAAAAATTTCGTCAAAGAAAAATAAATTGTTTTAATGATTAATTATAATAAAGTTACTTGTTTCAATGATTAATTAAACAGTGTACTTAAACAAATTATTTACAAAAATAAATATTTAAAAACAATAATTTAACAAAAATATTTCCTCATAATGATGTGTTATGTAAATTCATAATTTGAGAAATATATAATTTTTAATGGAAAGGAAATTATTATTTATTATTCCAATATACATATTTTTTTCAATTTTTTCATTAAAATACTTTAAAATAGGTGAAATAAATCAATCTTAAACTATCAAGTTTTAAAATTTAACTCAAAATTTGTTTACAACTTTATACGTAACAATAAACAAAAATGATCTGAATGTTTTTATAAGAATGTTTGTTTTTAAATTAGACAGTTTGATTAATAAAATGGTTATTTAATGAAAATGACAATAATGCATGTTTCTTAAAATGAAATGATATTTTGAAATTTATAAAATATTCTAAAAAATATACCTACAAAAAATAATACTTTTCAATTTCAAAATTTATATTCAAAGACTGTATTCTTAATTATTTAATACTCTATGACAAATAACTCTATACAGATTTTACAGTTATCATTTAAATAATTATCAATTTTTGACATAGCAAAATTATAATTACTATAATAAATTGTCTAAATTAAGTTGTGTACACTAAAAAAAAGGGAAATAAATTGTTTTAATGATTAATTATAGTAAAATTACTTTTTTCAATAATTAAAAAGAATAATTTAACAAAAATATATTTTCTCATATTTTCTCATAATGATCTGTTATATAAATTTATAATTCGAGAAATATATAATATTTAATGGATTATTCTAATATATAATTTTTTTTCTTCAATTTTTTCATTAAAATCTAACGAATGTTTAACAGACTTTATAATATGTGAAATAGATCACTCTTAATCTGTTAAGTTTCAAAATTTATGTCAAAAATTGTTTATTATTTTATATGTAACAATAAACAAAAATGTATGAAAGTTTTTATAAACATTTTTGTTTTTAGACAGTTTGATTAATAAAATAAAATTTTTCGCTTTTCCGTACTTTTTTCCACTACTGTAAATAGAGTTGACGTAAATTTAAAAATAGACTTAATTGTAAAATATTATAGTGTATATTTATTTTATTATTTTATTAAAAATCTAAAAAAAAATAATATTTTTTTTTACATTTTTTGTGTATACAATCTCTGATTTAGTAGAATTCTGTATTCGACTAAATCAAAGAGTTAAATAGATCCCAGACTTTTTTCCACTACTGTAAACACACTTGAAGTAAATTTAAAAATATACTTTTAATATTTAATTTCACTTAAATTTATACAAAATTTATTTTATCAAAGATTGTATTCTCAATTACTTAATAATTCATGACAAATAACTGAGTACAGATTTTACAGTTATCACTTGAATAAACTGATTATCAATTTTTGCCATTGCACGATATACATTGTAACGCACTTATGTAAATCGATACCATTCATATTTTATATGCGTTTTAAAAACCAATTTACATAATAAACAGATAATTTAATTGTGATTTAAGAGACGTATTAAAATCAAGTAACCGGAATGAAACGAAAATTACGATCAGTTTTGAAATCAGACATTTCCAATGCTAATCTGGGCAGCCACGATTTATAACGTCGATAGATACCTTTGTATAAATAGTTGGTTAACTTATGACTTTATTAGGGTTGGAGATATTACGCCCATTACTTCATTAACAGCTAAGCTGGTTTCATAACTTGTGTACATACGTTGGCTGTGGTGTTACGTAAAAGGGTACTTGCCAACATGAAATTAATTCTCTTGTCAGACTTAATTTAAATCATAGATATTATATAAATTAATTATAAATTATTGGATGTAGGAAAAAAGTTAAAGATAAAATAAAACTAATAAAAAACCAACAAACTAGTTTTAAAGATGTCGTTTGCAAGTTATCTGCACAGCATAAAATCTTAAATAGTATGCAGGCAACATTTTGAGCGAATGCCACTTTTACATCACTTAGTTTTAATAGCAAGCAAGACATTTGTTGTTTTCATGTGCCGAGAGCTGATACAGCCAGCCGCACTCATCCAAGTAAACAATAACGCGAAGGTTGACTTCTATAAATAGAAGACAGAAACGTCGCGAACACTGGACATTGTTCGTTCCGTTTGGGAACCGTGCAATTCTGCATACGAATAAAATCAGAAAATGAGATGGCACTTTTTGTTGTTTTTATTCGTCGTCGATTCCGTCGTCGTAAAAGTGCCGCAGATTCGTCCGAATTGCGTTTTGCTTCTTTTGTGTTTTCAATTTGTAAATATCGAAGTTTGGTATCGTTTCCGTCAGTTCTCCTTGTTTTCGCCCGGAATATGGGAATGCATTTGTTTTATGTGGGGCCACGTTCTGAATATGGGAAAAATAAACGATTTGAATAAACGAAAATATTTTAAATAAATTACATAATTTTTTATTTGATTGTATAGTTATAAATTTATTTGAAGCAATAGTTTTTATATCTGTTAGTTTTTATTACACTCAAAAAGTTGAAAACATTACAACTAACATAGAAATTTATCTTCAAGTACAAAATATTTTTATACTTATACAACTATTTAATTTTAATTTTCAAAGCAGTAGTAGAAAATTTAAATTTTAATGAAAACATCAATATTTTGTATTTTACGTTACAATTGTGAAAACGCATTTATTTGCACACTTATATTTTTAAATTTTTATTTGGTTATTATATTATATCGTTAAATAATGGACGGCTGCTAATTCTGCAGGAAGCACTACAAAACTGGTTAATCATGGATATGCGACAAAATATTAAATAAATAATTGCGTCCATAAACTTTCCATACTTTTTTCAAGACCCTAAAATATATTTTTAAATAAAGTCTATAAAATAATACATCTAATATAAATAAATAAAACTACAATACATAAATCATAAAATTAAAAAGATTCCACACTTTTTTCCTCTACTGTAGACTTAAATTTAATATTAATATATATATATATATATATTATTTATTATATAAATATAATTTTAATATATATAAATATTAATATAATACATATTTTTTTTTAAATTTTTAGTAGTAGTATCTGATTTAGTAGAATTCTGTGTTCGAATAAATAAGAGCTAAAAAGATCCTTTACTTTTTTCCACTATTGTAAATAGAATTGACGTAAATTTAAAAATATTTTTTTTAACTGTAGAACTAAATTATATTTCGCACAATATTAAATATTCTTGTTGTTTGAAAATAATTAATTAAAATTAGAGGGTAGTGAAATATAGTGTATATTTTTATTTATTTTTTTATCAAAAATTCAAAAAATTAAATATTTTTTTAAAAATTTTTAGTGTATACAATCTCTGATATAATAGAATTCTGTATTCGAATAAATAAAAGAGCTAAAAAGATCCTATACTTTTTTCCACTACTGTAAATAGACTTGAAGTAAATTTAAAAATATACTTGTAATTGTAAAATTAAATTATTTTTCGGATAATTTTTCAATTTTTTTTTAATTATAAATCTAAAAAATATTTTTTTTTTTTCTAATTTATAGTGTATTTTATAAAAAATTCTTTTTTCTAATTTTTTTTTAATTATTTTCACAAATATTACTAATTATTTGTCGATTAACTTTATTTTTCAGTACACAATTTTTATTTTAAATTTTAAGATAAATTATCTTTTTCCCAATATTTAATATTTTTTGTTTGAAAGAATTTTTTAAAAATTAAAGATTTAAAAAGATTTTTTTTGTATCTTATTAAAAAGAATAATATTTTTTAGAATTTTATTTTTTAAAATACTAAATAATATACACTATAATATTTTACTCTCTACTCTTAATTTTAATTAATTATTTTCAAACAACAAAAATATTTAATATTGTGAACTTAATTGTTCATTATTATTCAGCTTTACTTTATAAGTGCATAATTTTTAATTTTAATTGCAAAATATTTTTTATTAATAATTTAAATTAAAATATAAAAAAAAAATTTCAAAATTTTTTACATTTTTATTACCATTTTTACTAATTATTTATTAGTTAACTATATTTTGTAAATTCACAATTTTTATTTTTAATTGTAAATATATCTTAATAATAAATATATATGTAATTTAAAATATTAAATTTATAAACTATACATTTAAATAAAAAAAATATATTTTAAACTTTAAAAGAAATAATATTTAAAATTTCTTCTTATAATAGAATTTTGTTTATTATTTGAGTGCCTTTCATTAAATTTATTTATTTGGAATATTTGTTTATTTATTAATTCAGAATTAAATTAAATATTTTTATTTATTTATTTCCAAAAAAGCAAGACATTTATTATATTTCAAAACTTTTTTATTTAAATTCAATTTAATTTATAAAGTTTATTGTTTACATGTACTTATAAAAACACTTTTTTAAAATTTTTATTTAATTTTCAAATTGGATATTTTGAAAAATTAAAATTAATTCATAAATTAATTTTTGTGCATATTTATTATATTTATGAGAATATTTTTTGTTAATTAACTAAATAGTAATAATTATATATTTTGAATATTCCAAAAATAATTTTATATGAAAAATTTAATTACGGCCTACTCATTTGTTAATTTTTAATATACTATAATAATAATTATGATATTACAAAAAAATTCTGAGCATAAAATTATTAACAAATTTTCTTTCTTTTAAATATTATTATAAACTTTTTTATTATTTATTAGTTGAGCAAATATATTTTTAAGATTATATATTATATAAATTTAGATTTCAATTAGAAAATGTACCACATAGTAAAATAAAAGCTACTTACTTTATTAACTTTAAGTTACACTTTAACAATTAATTAAAATTTAAATATTAAAAATTTCAAAAGTATTTATACTTTATAATAATAAAAATTCTAATAAGCTCATCAAATTGCTTTGGTTAAAGTAAAGTAAAAGTGAAATATTCTATTTTATTCTATACACAAAATTAAATTATATTATTCTAATTAACTTTAGGTGTAAGTTAGTAAACTACAAATATTTCAAAAACATTACTATGTGAAAAATCTAATTCTAATCTATAATACATTTTTTATTTTTAATTTATCTCTCTAAAACATTTTGATCTTATACTTACATATAAATCTTAAATTTTAAAAATTTAAAAAGTCAAATTCTGATGTTTAGTGATTTCTTTAAATTTATTTCATTCTAAAAAACAAGAAATTTATTTTGTTATGTGAAAATTGCTGCAGTTAAATTTAAATAAAATTCAAGATAATTTTTTTTCATAATTAAAAACTATTTTATTAGTATAAAATATTCATCAAATCATTAACTTGAAATACGTACGAGTGATTTTTTTATAATAATTATTAATGTATGCAATAAAATAATTATTTTAATATATATTTAAAATTAAATGTAAATATTAAGTTTGGTATATAACAAAGAAAAGTGCATATCTGAGTAATTCAACTATTTTTTCATCCACCTTTTCCACAAAAACGCGAAACGAGCTGAAACTTGTAATTCCCCACGACAGCCGGGCACGTTCGTTTGCTCGAATAAACGGGCGCATTAAAAAACACACGTAGGCGGCAAAAGATGTGAAAGCAAAACGCGGTCTGCCATTTGGTGCACGCAAATCTGATACGGTTTTTACTGCGTTTCCCCCGATTCGTGCTGGAAAAAAAAAACAACGACTTGCCCATCCCAAAGTGGCATTGTACGAGTGCCTTGCATCGTGCATTTTATGCAAAACGTTCACGAACGGCGGCAAACATGGCCGAAATGTCCGCAAATAAAGGATTTCAGTAAACACCAACAACGAGGCTGTGGGTGATGAACCTTTTGGTTGCACCAAACGAATTTTTACGGGTAAAATTTTCATCCATTCATATTCTTCCACCTTATTAAGCTTTATCTGGCCCACTCTTCATCGTGTACTGTTTGAAAGTGATGATGCATCATCGTTTGTTTAGCTTACGTTATTCAAAGGATGAACCATGAATTTACATGAGACCCAAACTGGGTCAGACTCTACATTATGCTGCACCCTTTTCTGGTTATCTGGTGCGATATCTTGCGTCCGATTTCCATCGGAATGTCACGGCTCAATGGCATAACGGCACTAAAGGACGCACGAACTGGGAAGGGTCGATTTCGCGAAATAATGGCGCTGCATTATAATACAATCCGACCGAGAATTGGCAGACAGATGTCGAAAATGGTCATGGCACGATAATTATCAGTTCGACAATGTTACAACACCAAAGTATGAGCAAAACCAGATTTCTCTATGGTAATGACAGAAGTTTTAGTTAGTTAGGAACAGACGTTAACGAAAGTCGGTCATACATATAAAACACAAGTTAACAACTATTAATGAAACTCCTCTTTGAACTTCAATTGACATCAACATAAAGAAATAATAAAAATAAATCTGCGTTATAAATAGAACTGTTTGGACAAGCACCGAAGGATTTATAAAAGCAAAAACAAGTCAGTGTTCAGCCATCTCGAATGTTGCATGTTTACCTTCGGCGAGTCGAGTAAATTAGATAGAAAGCAACAAAATGTGTCCGCATTCGCAACTTTAAATTTAGATGTTTGTGTTTTCACGTGCAATATATTGGCCGAGGTCCGAACAAACATAATCCCTTCGCCGGCCAATTTGCAGAGTGCACCCATAAACTAGCTTTAAGGAGATAAAGAGTGGAAATTATGTCTCTTTGGTGTTACGCCCACACAAGCATGTCCATTTCATACTGCATTACATTCTTATAATTATCTTAATTTATGAATTTTTTCTTCATTCCATCAACCGACAATATTAGTGTTAGTAAGGATTTTATCATGTTTTTTCAAATTTTTCAATAACCATAAAATAATATTTTTTAAGGAACAAAATGTGCCAAACTTTTGATTTTTTTATTGAAAAAAAGTTAGAATGGAACTACATAATTTCACCAATGAATGAATGAATTTATAAGTAGTATGAGTGTATATGTAAAAATATGAATTTTAGCGTTGAAAAAGTTTTTTGTTAGAAGTCTTCTAACTCTTTTATGATAAGTATTTGGTAAAAAACATAAACACGTGAAAAATAACTACCGTCAACCAATGTAGAATTTGTAAGAGACTAATGTATAAAAATGTGATTTTTAAAGTTGAAACAGACTTTTATTAGAAGTCCTCCAACTTTTCTATGGAAAATAGTTTCAAAAGAGATAAACACATAAGAAACAAACTTTTGTTGGAAGTCCTTCAACTCTTCTATGGAAAATAGTTTTAAAAGAAATAAATACATAAAAATCAGACTTTCGTTCTAAGTCTTTCAACTCTTCTATGGAAAATAGTTTTAAAAGAGGTAAATATCTAAAAAAATAATAATTTTATTATTGAAAAAAGTCACGGTGAAATTTATATATAAATAATACGATATATTAATTATTTATCCTCCAATATAGAATTTGTAAGAGACTACATGTATAAAAATGTGAATTTTAAAGTTGAAAAAGACTTTTGTTACAAGTTTTCCAACTCTTCTATGAAAAATATTTTTAAAAGAAATAAACCCATGAAAAAATGAGTGATAAAAGTCACAGTAAAATTTTATGTATAAATAATTCGATAGACAATTAAATATTTATATAACTTCACCAACGAAAAATTTTTAAAAGACTACAGGTGTAAAAATGAATGGAAACAATTTTTAAAAGGAATAAACACTTGAAAACATATTTGTTTTATAAGGAAAAATAGTCACAGTGAAACTTTTATATATAAATCATACGATAGACAATTAAATATTTATATAACTTCACCAACGAAGAATTTTTAAAAGACTACATGTGTAAAAATGAATAAAACAATTTTTAAAAGAAATAAACACTTGAAAACATGTTTATTTTATAAGGAAAAAAAATCACAGTGAAACTTTTATATATAAATAGTTCGATAGACAATTAAATATTTATACAACTTCACCAACGAAGAATTTTTAAAAGGCTACATGAGTAAAAATGAATGGAAACAATTTTTAAAAGAAATAAACACTTGAAAACATATTTATTTTATAAGGAAAAAAAGTCACAGTGAAACTTTTATATATAAATAGTACGATAGACAATTAAATATTTATATAACTTCACCAACGAAGAAATTTTAAAAGACTACATGTGTAAAAATGAATAAAACAATTTTTAAAAGAAATAAACTCTTGAAAACATATTTATTTTATAAGGAAAAAAAGTCACAGTGAAACTTTTATATATAAATAGTTCGATAGACAATTAAATATTTATACAACTTCACCAACGAAGAATTTTTAAAAGACTACATGAGTAAAAATGAATGGAAACAATTTTTAAAAGAAATAAACACTTGAAAACATATTTATTTTATAAGGAAAAAAAGTTACAGTGAAACTTTTATATATAAATAGTACGATAGACAATTAAATATTTATATAACTTCACCAACGAAGAATTTTTAAAAGACTACATGTGTAAAAATGAATAAAACAATTTTTAAAAGAAATAAACTCTTGAAAACATATTTATTTTATAAGGAAAAAAAGTCACAGTGAAACTTTTATATATAAATAATACGATAGACAATTAAATATTTATATAACTTCACCAACGAAGAATTTTTAAAAGACTACATGTGTAAAAATGAATGGAAACAATTTTTAAAAGAAATAATTTCTTGAAAAAATATTTATTTTATAAGTGAAAAACGCCTCAGTGAATCTTTTATATATAAATAATACGACAGACAATTAAATATTTATATAACTTCACCAACGAAGAATTTTTAAAAGACTAAATGTGTAAAAATGAATGGAAACAATTTTTAAAAGAAATTAGCACTTGAAAAAATATTTATTTTATAAGTGAAAAAAGTCACAGTGAAACTTCTATATATAAATAATATGATAGACAATTAAATATTTATATAACTTCACCAACGAAGACTTTTTATAAGACTGTATGTATAAAAATGAATGGAAACAATTTTTAAAAAAAATAATCTCTTGAAAAAATATTTATTTTATAAGTGAAAAAAGCCACAGTGAATCTTTTATATATAAATAATACGATAGACAATTAAATATTTATATAACTTCACCAACGAAGAATTTTTAAAACACTTCATGTGTAAAAATGAATGGAAACAATTTTTAAAAGAAATAAACACTTAAAAAAATATTTATTTAATATGTCAAAATGTCACAGTGAAACTTTTATATACCATGGAAAAGTGAATTACTTTCTTAAATTCCCAAATAAAAAAATTGTAAGAGATTACATGTGCATTTTAAAATTGACTTCTATTAGTTATTTCTGAATAAACAAGTATGTTTAAGAGATATGGTGATAGAATTAATTACTTAATTCACAAATAGAAATTCTTAAATTAAAAATTTGTAAAAGATTATATTGTAAAAATGTGAAATATTCGATTAAAAAAAATATTTGTAAGAGACATGTGCAAAAATGTTTATTTTATAATATGGTGGTGGAATTATTAATTACTTACTTTAACTTCACCAATAGAAACTAGTATCAACCTCCATCAATAAATTCCTTCATAATTGCACTTACTACTCAATAAGCATATAAATTTCATAAATTAACAGCAAGCACTCAAGACGGAGGAAATATATTTCCTGGACGCCACTTGTACCCCCATCAATACGCATTGAATACCAAACAACAAGGTGGTGTCTACGAAGGATTAAAACAACCTATAGGTTGTCGTTTGGAATTTTAAACGTCTCCAAGTAATTAAAATTACTTCTAAATTATTTGGAACCATTAATAAATTGTCTTCGTTGATTTGGTACAGCTTTTTAACTTGAAAATTAATAAAAAAAGTAACCTAAAATACAGCAAACTTTTTAAAACCTTCATTACGCATCCGCCGAATGATTTTATGAAACAACAGGTGGTGGAACAGATTAGCACGTGCATTTATCTGATTGCGAGCCAATTACACGTCGACATTCTTGGGAATTCGCACAGCTATGCCGAGTGAGTCTGCAAATGCGACAATAAAGTAGATACATGAAAGTCCATTTGTTGGACACAGGCATCTAATTAAAATGTATAAGTAATAGGGAATGTTGCCGGTATACTATGACGTTTAGATGAGATAAAGAAAATGGAGTAGCTTTAAAAATATCGGAGATAATGTTGCTGCAGCCATGTACGCTAATGGATCTAGCTCACGGTGGGTTTTTATTGATGTGGATGGACGTTATGGTGGGTCTAAAGATTGCCAATTACTACTAGAGAATTTTAATAATGAACAATGGTATGTTTGTGTTGTTTCTGAGTACTACATGGAAAACATTACTACATTTTATTGATACAATCCTCTCTTTCAATGGCTTTGATCTTGAAAAACTGAACATAGCAGCAAAAGTTATCACAACAAACAAAGCGTATGATTTATTGTAATAGAGAAAACATAAACAGATACATTAACTTAATGAATGGCTATTAATTTTCCAATTAAGACTTCTGTATGTAAATTCTAAGCAAATTATTTTTTGTGTTGTGTTAATTGCACAGCTAATGACCCCTTTATAATTAATAATAAATCAAGTTTACGACACAAGCAAAATATGTATTAATTATGTCGATAATCATTGTTTAGGTAAAATTTAAAATAGCTTCCTTTATTAATTGGAGTCGTACAAAGTTAAAGTTGAAAAGTACACAAAGGGTTAAATGTCGTTGGTAACATAGTCCAACCAACAGAGAAATTAAGACATTTTGGAGACAGATTGATCAAATGTCTCGACAGCATAATCTAACGTGAAGTAAGGTAAACTAAGGAAGAATTAGAAGAAACAAATGTCTTCAGCATTGATCCGGAATGTTATCAAGAGGAACATTTTGAAGGGACGTCGATACGGAAAGACAACCGGTGTCCACGACAGTTCGAGTTGCGCCAGCTTCCACCTACCTTTTTGTCCGTTTGCGATTCAGGCGACGCCCGGCTGGTTCGCGACGCCGATCGGCCAGACGGAACGACGCCACGCGCGTACCGACGACGCACTGGGGGTCCGTCCGACGCCGACGTCCTCCGCACCACATTGCACTGCACTCCGAAGCGGACGACTATACGAACCGTGGACGCGGCTACGCGGGAACACCTGAAAAAGATAATTCAGGACTGAAATTCACCAATATTTATCAAACAGAATAATTTTCGAAGGAGCTTTGGGGGTCATCCTTGTAAAATCTACATTAAAATCATGAACAAGAAACTAAAAACGGAAGTTCTAAATACGTAATTCCTTTGGATGAACTGATCTTTGATGATTCTCTGAAATAATTCATTCATTTTTAGTTTTACAACTAATAATTCGTAGTATTAGTAGTTAAAAAAGTGTGCATGCACAGTTATGACACACATCCATTCAAGTTTAATCACCAGAATGACACATGTATGTCAATAAATATTTCTGTAACAGTTTCCCCTTCTGAATAAGTGATGCAGGAAACTCACTCGATAAATTAAAAAGAAAAAACTCCGCCACGACAACGTCTGAAGATCTCTTATCTGGCTCGTCTCGTATTTAATATTTATAGTAGTGTTGTGTCTTGTGCACAAAGTATCAAGAAACTCCAACTGCATAAATTTGCAGTTTCCTGCGTAAAGCGTTCGTTACTGGTGGCAGGCCTCGTAAATCGACCCACCAGCTCTGCGAAAAAGGAGAACGAAAAAATGAGACACATGAGACTCAGTCGTGTCATACGTGGCTGGGTACAAAGAGACGAGAGTCGTTGGCGATAATGTAGATGTCATCGCTACTGATCGAATCACCGTACAAAAATCGATGTTTTATTATATTCGGAGGAAATCGAATTTTATATTAAAGTCCGAAATCATACAGTAGATCTTTGTGCAAAGTTTTCAAAAGAATAACTTGTTTCATATAATAATATTTTATGATTTTCAACTTAAATTTCAACACAAGAAAAATGTAATTATTGAATAAGTTTATGTTTATGTTTTTTCTTGTGAATTTAAGTGAAAATTTAGTGTTAAAGTAATTAATAAAACTTCTTTCAGTTAAATCAACATTTTATTATATTATAGTTTCCTTTATACGTAATCAATAATTTCTGATTTAATTAATTAAGAAAGCTTTCTTTCTGTAAGATCTCCTATTTTCTTAATATGAAACAAAATAAATGTAACTAAAGAGTAAGTTTTAATAGGAAAACTTCAAATATTTATTAAGTTTGTATGGGATAATTCAAACCTTTCTATGTGAATTTGGCTGAAATAAGCTCTAATTGAATAAAAATAAAATAAACAGTGAAATTTAATTTTCCTTAAAACTAATATATTAATAGTTCACATAAAAGAAATCAAAAAACCATTTTTCTAATAATTATTCTTCTTTATAAAATATTTGGTTGATTAGTTTAATTAGGTTTTATTATTTACTTTTTTTTAATTTTTTATTCGTAAAATATTTGTTTGTAATAATTTTAAATAAAAAGTGGATTTGGTTACAATTTTATGAAATTTTCATAGATAACAAAAAAATTAGTTATATGTAACATATATAAAGTTTTACGTGAGATAATTCATAAATTATGTTAATAAAGCTCTAAGTGAAGTGAAATGAATAAATGTGACAACTTAACTTTCCTTAAAAGAAATATGTCCAGGGAAACATAATTATTTTATTATTTTATTACTTCTTATCTATAAAATATTTAATTGGTTAGAAAAGCTTTAAACAAAAAAATTGGAATTGTAAACTACTACATAAAAAAGTAGATGTATCTAAAATCATTCACTTTCTGTGACATCTTCATTTTATGAAAATAAAACAACTAATTTTATTTTTTTATTCGTAAAATATTTTTTGTAATAATTTTAAATTGGAGAATTGGAATTTTTTACTAAAATTCAAATTCAAAAATTCTAACAAGTACATATAGCAATAAAGTTGTTTTTACCAAGAATTATTTAATTTTTTAAAAGCAACATTTTACAATTTTTGTAAATTTGTTGAATAATGAAAAATTTAGATATCTGTCAAATTTATGTGCGATTATTGATAACCTTGAATTTGTTTGAGAATAAAAGCTTTAACTTTTAAAAAAGCTTTAATATTTAAGTTTTACTTAAAATCAATATATCATTTTTTTAATAAATTCAGAGAAACATCATTTTTTATTACTTTAATACTTCTTATCTATAAAATATTTATTTGCTTAGAAAAGCTTTAACAAAAAAAATTTGATAATCTTTGTAAATTTAGATGTCTGTGAAATTTATGTGATAATATTGATATCCTTGAATTTGTTTGAAAATAAAAGCTTTAACTGTTGAAAACGCTTTAATATTTAAGTTTTACTTAAAATCAATATATTATTTAATAATAAATCCAGAGAAACATCAATTTTTTATTATTTTATTACTTCTTATCTATAAAATATTTAGTTGCTTAGAAAAGATTTATACAAAAAAATTGAACATTTTTGTAAATTTGTTGAATAATGAAAAATTTAGATGTCTGTCAAATTTATGTGATAATATTGATATCCTTGAATTTGTTTGAGAATAAAAGCTTTAACTGTTAAAAAATCTTTAATATTTAAGTTTTACTCAAAATAAATATATCACTTAATAATAAATCCAGAGAAATATCAATTATTATTATTTTATTTCTTCTTATCTATAAATATTTAGTTACGTAGAAAAGCTTTAAACAAAAAGAAAATTGAAAATTTTGTAAATTTGTTGATTAATGAAAAATTTTAGATGTCTGTGATAATATTGATTTGAATTTGAATTTGTTTGAGAATAAAAGCTTTAACTGTTAAAAAAGCTTTAATATTTAAGTTTTACTTAAAGTCAATATATCATTTAATAAATCCAGAGAAACATCAATTTTTTATTATTTTATTACTACTTATCTATAAAATATTTAGTTGCTTAGAAAAGCTTTAAACAAAAAAAAAATTGAAAATATTTGGAAATTTGTTGAATAATGAAAAATTTAGATGCCTGTCAAATTTAAGTGAGATTATTGATATCCCTGAATTTGAAAAGAAAAGCTTTAACAGTTAAAAAGCTTTGATATTTAAGTTTATTAAATTTGTAAAATATTTAGGTAGATAAGAAATCTTTAAACGAAAAGGTCGATATTTTTATCAAATCTCTCTAATCCGAATAGTTAAGAAAGCTTTCTTACTTTGAAGTTTACAGTTTTGCTTTTAATGATAAAAATACTTATTTGCCAAAATATTAAAAGAAGGAATTGAAATCTTTTTTAATCAGTATTTTATGACTTGTAAATTTGATGAATAACTAAAATTTAAACTTTTTTATTGGACGATTAGATGAACATTGATTAAAAAAGCTTTTTGTCTAATGACATCTAATTTTTTTCCTAAAATAAATGTACTATGCGGTTGTTTAGAAGTAACATTGGTTGAAAACTACTTTATCAAGTTAATATGTTATTCGTATACACACTTTTTTATTATTCATAAAATATTTGTTAGTGACAATAATTAAACAAAGAAGTAAATTGATTTGGGTAATAGAATTAATAAAAAATGATTATTTAATCTGTAATGTATTAAAAAAATAAAAATAATTTAGTTGCCGTAAATATAAAAAAGTAAATTTTTGATACTGTTAAGGTTACATAAATCAGAGACGATACAAGCTGAATAATTCAATTTTCCTTTGTTTCGCCCGGTTACCCGTTACTCTTCCCAACGGAACAACCTAAACAAACAAAAAAATGTATTTTTCCAAATGTTTAATAAAAAAATACTCCGTACAATTCGGTGTCATTTGAACATCCCCAGTTGACCAACCAGACCGGGGCGCAAATATGTTATATAACTCCCGTTTTATTTTGTTTTCTCCTTCTTGATACCTTTTCTTGGCATTACAAGAAAACGTGCTCGGAAAATATAACAAATTGAATTAAGAAAATTACATCCTGGAAAATAAAATGTCTTATTTTAGAAAAAGCACGCCGGTAAAATTGCACGGCTTTAAACATGGCGCCCGTCAGATTACTTTTCGCATGGCTTGTGTAATATGTTTTTTTTATTAGAAGGGTGAAATATATTACACACATGTACGTGTAAAATTTTATATATTTCACTACAAACCTAAATAATAATGTTGGCTTTGATAAACTAATATAAACTTACATATTTTACAATTTATAAATATAAAAAATATATACCGTGTCGTAACTTATTTTTAACTATTTTTATTTCTAATTTGAACTATTCAAATATTCAAAAATTATAATTATTTATAAACTATTCAAATATTCAAGATGGTCCACGTCCTCAATAATGACAATATCCAAAAATCATAAGTACAAAGTTTTTTCCGTAAGGCTGAACCTATGAAAAATACTATTTTTTATATGTTTCAAAGGTGTCAAATACGAAATATCTTGAAATTATCGTTATATCTTGGTTAAAATTGTCGAAATTTTAAGGATACATATTTTTTGAGGGGAAGTATCTTTCAGCATTTAAATAAATAAATAAACAATTAAGTTATTACACTTTTTCGATTATCGTTATATCTTAGTTAAAGTTCACGAAATTTTATAAATGTATATTTTATACTATTTAATTAAATAAATAAACAAATATGTTTTCGATATTTGTCAAATTTTATAATTCTTAAACATTTTATAAATGATCAGAGATTCCAAAATACCACAAAACTTTTTAAAAATTTAAAATCTGAAGACTTATGTCAGTTTATTTTTCTAGTTTGGAAATACTCATAACTGTCAATCAACCAATTTGAGACATTTTATATGGTTAAAATTGTCGAAATTTTAAGGATACATATTTTTTGAGGGGAAATATCTTTCAGCATTTAAATAAATAAATAAACAATTAAGTTATTACACTTTTTCGATATTTGTACTATTTTTTATATGTTTCAGAGGTGACAATAGGAAATATTTCGAAATGTTGGAGAATTACCGCTGTATCTTAATTAAAGTTCATGAAATTTTATAAAAGTGTATTTTATACTATTTAAATAAATAAATAAACAAATAAGTTTTCGACATTTGTCACATTTTATAATTCTTACACATTTCTTAAATGATCAGGGATACCGCAATACCACAGAACTTTTTAAAAATTTAAAATCTGAAGTCTTATGTTAGTTTATTTTTTTAGTTTGAAAATACTCGTAACAGTCAATCATCCAATTTGGGACCTCTTGTATGTTCAAAAAAAAAATCCTTACAAAAGAAAAATACTATTTTTATATGTTTTGGAGGTGACAATACGAAATATCTTGAAATTATCGTTATATCTTGGTTAAAATTGTCGAAATTTTAAGGATGCATATTTTTTGAGGAAAAGTATCTTACAGCATTTAAATAAATAAATAAACAATTAAGTTATTACACTTTTTCGATATTTGTACTATTTTTTATGTTTCAGAGGTGACAATAGGAAATATCTGGAAATGTTGGAGAATTATCGTTATATCTTAGTTAAAGTTTACGAAATTTTATAAATGTATATTTTATATTATTTAAATAAATAAATAAACAAATAAATGTACAATATTTGTCAAATTTTATAATTCTTACACATTTCTTAAATGATCAGATACCGAAATACCACAAAACTTTTTAAAAATTTAAAATCTGAAGTCTTATGTTAGTTTATCTTTCTAGTCTGAAAATATTCGTAACAGACAATCATCCAATATGGGACATCTTGTATGTTCAAAAAGTAAATCCTTGCAAAATTATAAGGCACCAAAACTATGAACCTATGAAAAATACTATTTTTATATGTTTCAGAGGTGTCAAATACGAAATATCTTGAAATTATCGTTATATCTTGATTAAAATTGTCGAAATTTTAAGGATACATATTTTTTGAGGGAAAGTATCTACAGCATTTAAATAAATAAATAAACAAGTAAGTTATTACACTTTTTCGATATTTGTACTATTTTTTATATGTTTCAGAGGTGACAATAGCAAATATCTCGAAATATTGGAGAATTATCGTTATATCTCAGTTAAAATTTACGAAATTTTATAAATATATATTTTATACTATTTAATTAAATAAATAAACAAATAAAAATTTTATAATTCTTAGACATTCTTAAATGATCAGAGGTACCAAAATACCACAAAACTTTTTAAAAATTTAAAATCTGAAGTCTTATGTCAGTTTATTTTTATAGTTTGGAAATATTCGTAACAGACAATCATCCAATATGGGACATCTTGTATGTTCAAAAAGTAAATCCTTACAAAATTGTAAGGCACCAAAACTATGAGCCTAAGAAAAATACTATTTTTTATATGTTTCAGAGGTGACAATACGAAATATCTCAAAATTATCGTTATATCTTGGTTAAAATTATCGAAATTTTAAGGATACATATTTTTTGAGGGAAAATATCTTACAGCATTTAAATAAATATATAAACAAATAAATTATTAAACTTTTTCGATATTTGTACTATTTTTTTGTATGTTTCAGAGGTGACAATAGGAAATATCTCGAAATGTTGGATAATTATTGTTATGTTAGTTGAAATTGTCGGAATTTTAAAGATACATATTTTTTGAGGAAAAATCTTAAACCAATAAATTAAATTAAATAAATAAATAAAGAAGTTATTACAATTTTTAGATATTTGACAAATTTCAGATATTTCATAAACTGTCAAAAATATCAAAATTCCATAAAACATTTTAAACATTGAAATCTGAACACTTATGTCAATTTATTTTTCTAGTCTGGAAATACTCATAAGAGTCGATCAACCAATTTGGGACACTTAAATGTCCAAAAAGTAAATACATAATATAATTGTAGAGCACCAGAACTATGAACCTATGAAAAATACTATTTTTTATATATTTCAGAGATGACAATAATAAATATCTCGAAATGTTTCAGAATTATCTTGATATCTTAGTTAAAATTGTCAAAATTTTTTGATGAAAAGTATTTTATACTATTTAAATAAATAAATAAACATAAGAGTTAATACACGTTTTCTGTATTTGTCAAATTTGAGTTTTCTTAGATATTTCAAGAACGATTAGAATCATCAACATCATGAAACCTTTTAAGAAATTGAAATATGAACACTTATGTCATTTTTCTAGTCTGAAAATATTCAATCAACAGTCAATGAATCAATTTGGGGCATATTGTATATTCAAAAAAATAAATACTTACAAAACTGTAAAGCACCATAACTTTTTTACTACAAAAATGATTGTTTAAGACCACGTTTTTGATTAGTGATGAACTACGATCAACTTATATTTGAGACTTGAAAATAAACGAATTCAGGTATA
Source organism: Aethina tumida (assembly GCF_024364675.1). Taxonomy (NCBI): domain Eukaryota; kingdom Metazoa; phylum Arthropoda; class Insecta; order Coleoptera; family Nitidulidae; genus Aethina; species Aethina tumida. Next base: position 6,150,965 of record NC_065437.1, read on the forward strand.
AATTTTTGAGAAGAGCCTTCAACCCTCATTTCCCCCTCTTCATGTGGGGTTGGGCGAGTATGTAAGAAAAAAATGTAATACATTTATAAAAGGTCAATATATGTCGGAAGGGTAAAACGTTATACGGCTTCCTAAATTACCACCTGGGGTCCACCAACAAGTTTATTTCACGTGCACCGCCACCGGGAACGTGTTACGAAGCGATGGAGTTTTATAATTCATTTGTGGAGGAACATTCGAAAATTAGTGGGCTTTCTCGCGAACTCGTGCCGGCGTTCATCAGCAGGAATTATATTGGAGTTCGGAGGCCGTAAACGTGGAAAGACACAACTTTCGACATAACATACTTCCAAGTTTTGAAACTCTAATCGTTTGGGGGGGTCGAATGGAAACGTTTAATTTTTATCGTCGTCGTGTTTGTTTAAAAATATTAAACTGTTTAGCTATTTATTTCAATTCAATTGGTGCTACTTTATTAAGTTAAGTATAAAATAATGTTTGATTTTAATGAACTTGTTAGGTTTATCGACGTGAAACACGACATTGGTCTTTAATCAAATTAAATATTTGCAAAGTAGTGGCGTTCATTATGCAGACGAACCAACCATTCAATGAACCCGGGACACCGAGCATAATGAGATGCAAGTCGAAAACGTATTTTTCGCATTTTATTCAGCGACATTTGCATAGTAATTGTTAAATCAGGCTCAAGTAAACGATATTTGTTACTTGAAGCTATCACATAAAAACGGTTACTTTATGCTAATTGAATAACATATATTCCTGTAAAAATGGCAGCCACTAATTAAGCTTTAGATATCTGCGGACTTTTAAGCCCATTATACGAACTCTACGCGAGCATTTTTGCCATTGGTAGGCCGCCACATCTTGAAACGCATGATTTTAATCTGAGCATTAATTGAAACATTACAACAAATGGAGGTTCGTTATTTTTTATTGGCGTTCTTTATTTTAAAACACTGTTTGATTTAAATTGGTCTTAAAAAGCTTTTCTCTCCTCGTACGAATTTCTGTTTAGTTTTTATGTGGTTTTAATGCCGGTTTTAAACTTTTAGCCGATCCTGCAAAATGGACGCAAATTCAAGAATATTCTACAATCTTTAATTAAATATATTTTAACATCTTTCTTCTACACTTTTCCAATATTAATTGTAAATACCTAAATTAAGTAAGTAAATACATAAAATTATTCGTTATCTATTATTACAGATAATGTTCAAAATATTTTATTTAATGTTCAATTAATTAGTTTGTTATCAATAATCTTTTGTGTTAATTAATTAAACAATAACAGTAATAATATATAAAATGTGTTTAACAGAATAAATATAAAATTTAAGCCTACAAAAACTTAATATTAAAACTTAACTTTTAATTTTTAATTAATGTATGGCGAAATCTAAATATAACTTTAATTTCAAGATCTAATGTTACGATAAATCCTATAAAAGCTTTATATTAAAGCTTAACTTTTAATTTTTAATTAGTACATGACCAAATCAAAATATAAAGTTATTTTCCAGATTAACATGTTTAACATTAAGATCAAGATTATATATACAAAATAAAAAAATACTCCTAAAATGAATATTTTAGTTTTAAGTAATTAATTGTCAGTTTTATTTAAACATTAAAATATTTTGTAATATTCTAATAATGTATCAAAACTTAATGTAATAATATGATTAAGTTAAAATTAAGCTCATTGAAAGCTTTGAATCCTAAAAAAATTCTAATGTTTAATAATTTTTAATGATACCTTTCTGAATATATCTTTCATGATTAAATATTTTTAAATAATATTATATAACGAAAAGCAATATCAATTATTAAATGCATAAAGAATATTTTAAATTGAAGATTGCGTTTAAACATAGATTTCTTTGTTTTCACTATTCGTATAAAAAATTTTCCTAATAAGATAGATATATTGTAAATTATATAAATTCATTTTCATTCATTTTATAAGAATTCAGACAATATAATTTCTGTCATTTTTGTTTACTCAAAATTAAATAATTTAAGTAATTAATTAATTAAATTATTTTAAAATATTATAATGAAAATTAATCAATAAATTAGATGAATGAATAATGAAGTTAAAATTAATTTAAAGCTTTAAATCTTAGAAATATTCTGGTGTTAAATAATTTTTAATAACATCTTTTTGAATATATCCTTTATTATTAAATATTTTTAAATAATACTATACAAAGAAAAATAATATTATTTATTAAAAATAATAATTTATTTGATTTAAATTTTACTTTAAAATATTTAAGAAATATGTGCTCCTAAAAAATATTGTAATTTTATATACATTTTTGAATTTAGATAATATAATAACTTATTTTTATTTCAATTTATTACACAAAGTTAAATAATTTAAGTAATTACTTAAACATTTTAAAATAATATAATGAAAATAAATCAATAAATAGTTAATTAACAATCAGAAGTTATATTTAAATTTAGAATTTTAATATTAGATTTCGTTTAAATATTAATATCTTAATTTTAAATTTTCGTCTGAAAAAATAAAAACATGTACTTCTAATAACAAATATAGCAATTTCATATAAATTTCTTAATTCAGATAATATAATTAAGTTAAATAATTTAGGTAATTAATTAATTAAAACATTTTAAAATATATCATAAAATAATCAATAAAATGTTTAATAATAATGAAAAATTAAAATTAAATTTGGGATCTTAATTAAGATTAAATTTAAAAATTATTGCTTTATAAATAGAAAATTGTGAAATATTAAACTATGCTATTTTAAGCTTAAATTATTAAAAAAAAAATTAATTTTTGTTCGAGATTACAAATATTGTTATATCGTGATAAGAAACAACATAATACATAATTTAGGATCTATTATATCTAAAATATTACGCTTTTAGATACATATTTATAAATAAAATATGAAAATTTTAATTAAATTTAGAAAATAATCTATATATTAACTGTATTTAATAATTTATTTTTTTATGATAAATTTGACTACAAAAAAGTAAGAAAATAGTGACAATATATATTTTAAACAAAATAATAATACACAATAAAAACATTTTAATCTTAAGGTGTTTTATTAAGTATTTAAAAAAAATTGCGAAATTGATATGATATAATGATTGGTCACATTACATTTCTTGTTTATACAAAATGGTTACATGTTTTTAAAAAAGCTTAGTATGGCTACAATATTTTGATTTATAAGCCGTATACATTGAGAAAAATATGAAAATAATTCTATTCATAGGCAAATACTTTACTTTAGTTTGCAGTTCTTTATTTAATTACGTTGTTAATTACTTACTGAAATTTTGCCATTGATTATGAGACATGGAAGTCCATAAAACCAAACTTAGAAACTACTAATAAAGACACAATTACATTAATTTAAGTTGCTATACTCGTACTTTTAAGAGTGAATAGTCATAGTCCCTCAAACATTCCTGTTTAAGGAAATAATGTTATGAGTACCAATATATCATTAACTTTAGTTGATTTTCATTGGTATTATCGCACAACGGATGACATTTCATGAATTATCACCAGAAGAAACATTATAATAAATAATATTATTTAATGAATATAATTATTTTTTTTCTGTTACCACCTAAAACTATCTAAACAGTTTTTTTAAGCTAGATATTAATCAAAGGCAACGTAGAACCTTTGAATCATTCATTTAAATGAATGAGATTATTTTAAGAATTTGTATTAATTTTGGACAGTACGAAAACAGTTTGATCCATCTGAATTCTGAAAGAGACATCACATACAATAGAGACAGTAAGATTCCTACTGACTCTGTCATGCATGATGTCTCTCTCTAAATTCAGACGGGTCGAACGTTGTACAATGCAATGGTGTTGCTATAACCCATCGAAAAAAATTGAAACTACATCGTAATCACTTTAACAGTAGTCTTAAACATTATCCAGATGTTAAAAGATATATTTCAATGTGTATTTAATATTTTACAAAGAACTATAATTATAAATTAGGAAAGTATCGTTCCTATTTTTTCAACATTCAAGAATTTGTTTGACAAAGAAACGCAAAAGTATTTATTAAATAAATAAATTAAAATCAAGTTTAGTGGTGACATTTAAATATAAACACATTAGAACCATTTTTTTTATCAGCAATAGATAGACTAATATGTATTTCAGGAACAGACATCCTGAAAATTTTCAATGAAAATTTCACTTTCTAAATCCGGAAACAGGATATTATGAAATACCACGTTAAAAACAGTTAAGTATTTAATTCTATGTCACTTTTAACAACAAAAAATTATAATTTATACTAATTATATATTTGTTAAAAAAATATTAAGTATATAAATATTCCTAGTAAAGAGTTGAATATCAAGTTTAGTAGTGACATTTAAATATAAACATATTAGAACCATTTTCTATAATTTTATCAGCAATAATCAGACTAATAAGTCTTTCAGAAACAGAAACGACAGACATCCTGAAAATTTTCAATGAAAATGTCTATTTCTAAATCCGGAAACAGGAGAATAAGGAATACGACGTTGAAAACAGTTAAGTGTCTTCGGATAATCAATAAATGTTATATTTTAATTAATTTGAGTTTGTAAATTGATTATGAATTTTTAGTAACTTTTTACATAATTTGATAATTACCAATTATCAGGTAAGTAATAGGAAGATGTTAATTTTTTTTATTAAATTTTAGAATTCCCTGATCAAACAGATTTAAGTGATCAGAACTCAATTTCTTTAAAATGTATCTTGAAGTATCAAAATATATCTTGAAAACAAAAGGTGACAAAAAAAGTACTAAATTATTTATTTATTTAATTTTTACATTTTTACCCAAAATATAAAATATATATTGAAATTAAATTAAAATATCTTTTAAAATTTGATAATTTTATATATAATTTTTAAACCATAATTTATAAGCCTTTAAAATATCAGTTAAAATTTCTAAAAATATATAATTTATCAACTTTTCTTTAATTAAGATGTAACGATCTTTCTGGTAATTTCTATATATTTAATATTGTCATCTAGGAAATATAAAAGGTGTTCCTAAAATGGGTGGTAAAAATTTGAGAATAATAAATAATGAAGAAAATCTAAATAACTTTTTTCTAGTTTTTCCTGAAGATATTACAGTTCCTCAAATTTAAATTTCAAAAATATCTTTCTCATATTTTTGTCCAATCATGTTTAAATTTTCCTTTTTGTTACAGTGACGTAGATTCTGGGGATACTTCTCTTTTTGTCACCCCATTTTCTATGTCACTGAATATTTTACAACAATTAAACTACTCATATTCTTATGAATTAGGTGTATTTTCTTCAGAAATAAAAGTATTTACTTTTTCTTCATTATTCACTTCCAAATTTTGACCATCTATTTTGGAAACACCCTGTACAGAAAATATTCATATAATATCAAAATTTATAGTCTTGAGAATTATATATTATATATTATTTATATATTTTAAACATAAATAAAACAAATTATCCGTTACTCCTTCGTGTTTCCAAAATTAACTGATGTTGTTAATTATTACTATTGTATTAAAAAATATATAAATAGTATGCATCAATATTTTTTAATATAAATAAGGAAAAAAAAAAACATTTTTATATTACAATTATATATATATATATTGTATATATAAATTTATTATTTTTTTTTGTTTCAGGATTTTCAGAAGAAAATGGTCGTGAAAAATATGAATATGTGAGTAAAGTAAAATATACCAAAAATTTTGTTTGAATTAATTAACAATATATTTTCAGAATTTATTTTGCAACAATGTGCCTCACGAAAACATATAAACAAATAGTCCAGAAAAGGGTTGTGCAAGACGCAAAGATGGAAGTAGATTTAATTAAATTTGACGATTCCAGTGTGTGCGGCGTACGACTTAAATGTAACAAATACTTGAACAGAACATGCAATAACAAAGTTTGTTTTAATTAAAGTCAGCAATTGACGTTTGGGAGATGCACGCGATCCAGACATATTTAATGTCCCCGGCTGCGCATGCCCGCGACTCCCAAAGCTGCGCGGGGCAAATCAAAACTTGAACCCGCAATTATGTGCTTCCACAGCGGAAATTAATCCTTTCCGTGTAAGTCAACCTCGAAGTATTATGGAGATAATAGGAATTTTGAACTGGGTGCAATAAAGCAGTCCGACCAAATCCCCCACGATCTCGCTGATATTTAAGTTAAAACGAACTTAACTAAACTGAGCAGTGTGTAACTAAGATGTGAGTAATAAGCTAACCTTTACGTTTAGACGAAGCTCGGACGGGATAGATGAAGCAGACACGGGGACAGATAGAAACTACATGACACATGAACGAGTTGTCTCTATCAGACAGACGGGTGACAGCATGCTTTATATGTTCATTTTACAACAGTTTAGTAGTCGGGCCTGCTTGAAACATAGAGTGCTTTTAGGACTCCTCCGTCTCTCCTATTCGGCGGAAATGTGTGGAAATAGCCAAGAGGCCGCGTCGTATAGGTGAACTAGCAATGTAGCCGGTGCCGCTCTTACTTGTTATGTCTGTCCCCGATCTTTACGAATTTCCCATCTTATATTTATGCATAGAACGATTTTCGAGTTCGATACCTTTCGGTTCTCTTTCTCTTGCCCATACTTACTCTATACTTTATTATATCTTTATCTCCACTGAAATTTACAAAATATGAATACCCTCCTATGTTCCTCATTGTAATCTAAAGAACTGTTGTTACCTAATCTAAAAGAATTTTAATATCGTAGTTTTTCTTTTTCTATTAAAAGTATGTTAAGTAAATAAAATTACAGCGGTATCTCAAACTCACTTATCAGTCATCAATTATTTAAAAATTGAAAATGTCCCTAAAAGAAGTACCAGTAAAGATTTGAATATCAAATTTAGTGGTGACATTTAAATATAAACATATTAGAACCATTTTTCTATAATTTTATCAGCAATAGTCAGACTAACAAGTCTTTCAGGAACAGACATCCTGAAAATTTTCAATGAAAATGTCAATTTCTAAATCCGGAAACAGGATAATAAGAAATACCACGTTGAAAACAGTTCAGGCAGTGTCTTGGGATAGTCAATAAATGTTATATTTTAATTAATTTGAGTTTGTAAATTGATTATAAATTTTTAGTAACTTTTTACATAATTTGATAATTACCATTTATCAGATAGGAAGATTTTTTATTAAATTTTAGAATTCCCTGACCAAAAATCAATTATTTAAAAAATGAAACTGTTCCTGAAAGAAGTATCTTAAATGCTTTCCAAATAATGACTATGATTAATCGAAATAATGTAGCTATTAATTGATAAACAAATTATCTAGAAATACGTCATTGAATACGTCTGTCTATTATTTAAATACGTATTTTTTTCCAGTTCAACATCTACGTTGTCGATAATATTTATATATTATGTTCATCTTTATAAGAAGCTTTATTTGTCAAATTCAATTATCAATCAATGATTTATCTATAAAAGATATATTGTACAGGTATTTAAAATCGGCCTAAATTAATGAAACAGTCAATGATTCTCAAGAATGTTGGAAAAAATGCATGTTACTTCTACAAAATAGTAAATGATGAAATTTTTAACAAGAAAATTTGTTTATAACGGTTCAATACATCGCCAACATCAAATTTTCTAAAAACATAACAATGAATAAGTCAGTCAATTATTTAAATACGTTTTTTATCTCAGTTTAACATCTGCGTTGTCGATAATCTTTATATTATATCTTCTCGTCTTCACAAGAAGTTTTGAATTTAAAGCTAGATTAAATTCCAATTAAATTATTTATTAAAGTAGTTTATTACAAATAAAGTTTCTGATTATTATTGTTAATTGAATAATACTGACAGTTTAATTAAATAATATTACTTCATCGATTTGTCAAACTTAAGTAACAATAAATCAGTTATTTTAATACTGATTCAGTCAATGAATCTCAAGAATCTTCGAAATAATTAATTACGTGAATTGTAAAACTCTAGTTTTATCTGAAATTAAACTATTTTTATTTTATTACTTTTTACAAAATAATATATATCCTATCCTAACCTGTCAAACTTATCAAATAAACAACAAATTGATATTTTATTGTGTTATGAAGCTCCAATGACAACGAAAATGTAATAAAATGTATATTACCTCTACTAAACTAATAAGTAATTAAATTTAAATAAAAAAATATTTATTTATATAAGAAGTTATAAATTTTAGATTAAGTATCAGTTACGAATGTATATTAATTATTTTTTTAATTATAGTAACAGTTTAATAAAATAATATTACTTTATCGGTGTTTATCAATTATCAATCAGTAATTTAAATAGATGTAACTTATTTTTATTAAAAATAAATATTAATAGGATTATTTTATGCAATAAACAATGAAGAAAAGAAGATATGTCATTAATATTAGTACAAAATAATAATATTGTAATAATTTGATTACTTCATCAAACTTAATTTATAATCACTAAAAATTAAATAAAAACAAAACTCTACTATACTTCATTCGAACTATATTAGATACTATATATTTAATTTATTATTAAAGTATATATTCATCATGTTTACTTAAAATTATGAAAAATAATACCAATTGTGTCCATTTTTATACTAAATTATTCAGTTCAAATGATATTTGTCTAGAAATATATTTGAATATCTGTATGTGAATATACTATGTTCCTAAAGAATTAAATTAAAAGGGAAAAAATACACCCATCAAATGGACAATAAATTATTTAAATAGCCAGGATAACGCATAAAATATATATCAATAAATATAATATAATATATAATATATTTATTATAAATAAAAATTCACATCTAACGTAACGGTTAAGTTACGTTGGTTTAAAATAAAGGTCTGTCGACAATCACATGATGTGTGCTTGAATAGCGCATGTGTTTGTTTACTTTACTTCGTACCTTATGTGAATACACTCTAGCTCATAAAGAAATAAATTTAAATTAAAAGAAAAAAATAAATTGCTTAATACCATCAATTAGTCAATAAATTATTTAAATAACACATAAATATTAATTAATAAATATTATATAATATGTTTATTATAAAAAAAATATATATTTTTTTCATTTTTATTATTCTTTACATAGTAATGTAATAATATTATGATCATCTGATTAGATTATATTATTATCCCAACTTGCCAATTAAATAAACAACAAATTTATATTTTATTGTATTATGAAACTCCAATGAAAATTTAAATAAAAAAATATTTATTTTTACAAGAAGTTTTAAATTTCAGTTTAAGTATCAATTACGAATATATTATATATATTCTTTTTAATTACAGTAACAGTTAAATAAAATAATATTACTTTATCAATGTTAAAATTATCAAACAGTTATTTAAATAGATATAACTTATTATTATTAAAAATTAACCTAATGAGTTGAATTATAATAGTATTATTTTATACAATAAACAATGGAGAAATGAAGAAATTTCATTAATTATATTCAATACACAACAATTAATTAATATTACTTCATCAACCTACCAAATTTAATTTATAAATACTGCTGGTTAAAATCCAAAAAAACTACTATACTTTATTCAAACTAGATTTGGACAAATATAAATAAATTTAGTTGCGTGATAACAGGTGATCATAGGTAACTGATTTATAATATGATTCTTATTGGTCAGTTCGAAAGGGTACTATTTATTTAATTTATTATTATTTTTATTTGTTTATTATATTTATTTAAATATCTATCTATAATTGTTTGGATTTATAAACCTTAACTTTTACATATTTATTTGAAATTATGAAAAATAATACCAAATATAATGTTATTTTATATGCTAAATTATTCAGTTCAAATAATATTTGTCTAAAAATATATTTGTATATCTGTGTGTGAATACACTATAGTTCATAAAGAATTAAATTGAAAACAAAAGATACACAATAATTAATTAATATTACTTCATCAATCTATCAAACTTTATACACATTGATAGTTAAATTCCAAATAAAACTATACTTTATTCAAACTAGATTGAGACAAACATAAACAAATTTAGTTGCCTGGTTATTTCAGTCAGTTATTTATTTTATTATTATTATGTATTTATTAAATTTATTTAAAATTATTAAAAATAATACCAATTACAATGTTATTTTTTTTACTAAATTATTCAGTCCAAATAATATTTGTTTAGAAATATATTTGGATATATGTGAGTGAATAAAGAAAATTGAAAACAAGGGGGGAAAATAAAATGAGTAATACCTACATTAAACTGCACAACTAAAATACACCCATCAAAAGGTCAATAAATTATTTAAATAGACAGAATAATGTATAAAATATAAATCAATAAATATAATATATGTAATATATTTATCTAACGTAATGGTAAAAATATAAGAATATTTTTTAACATTTGTCTAAAAATATTATTTTGGATTTCACATGTTGTATGCCTGAATAGAGCATGTCTACTGTTTACTTCACTTCGTACCTTATGTGAATAGACTATAGTTCAAAAAGAAATAAATTTAGAACCAGAGAAAAAATAAATTGTGTAATACCTAACTAAAATACACCCAACAATTAGTCAATAAATTATTTAAGTAAAACATAAATATAAATCAATAAATATAATTAACATGTTTATTATAAATAAAATTTCCATCTAACTTAATGTTATCTAAAATCTTTCCAAGAATATTTGATTATTTATGAGGTAAAAATATTACTTTTTAACAAAATTTGGTTTATTCAAAAGTTAATAATAAAAGAAGTAATCGGTAAAATTAACATTTTATAAAAATATTATTTGTTCAGTCTTATTAATAGAAAATAAATAATTACAACGATGATGTTTTCCTATTTAAGTTTGGTTAGATCTCAATATTTTACGTCAAAAACATGTTCTTTAATTGTGATCCATTAGTTAAGTGACACCCTATGTAATAACAATTGAATACGATGAATATTAAACAACAGCTTTGTTAGAAATACTATTTTTGATACTGTTGTTGTGAATTGAATATGTATGGCAGTTTAATTAAATAATATTACCACACTGACATTTTGTTATATAGTACTAATTTTTCTGTATATTTTTATGTTTCATACTTTATATTTTATATTTTTGCAATTTAAAACAAAAAACGAAAAAATAATGTATATTCTTTATTGGACATTACCGACATTAAGGAAACTAAAACAGAACCAAACAATTAGTAATTGTTTAAAGTTATATTCACTAAAACTGTCCCCAGTAATAGTCAAATCAACACGTACACAATCAATAAAAATAAAAATTATTTACTATTAATCTATTCGTAATACACTATTTCAGTTTTATTGTGATATGAATAATCATGACGGTTTGATTAAACAATAATAAATAGATCATCGATCTATGAAATACATTATATACAAACTGCTGATTTTATATTCTGTTTATGAATGCGTAAAATAATGTAACATTCCTAAATTATAAAGAATTGAATTTGAAACAATAAAATTAAATAAAATTTGTTTATTATGTTTGGTGTTATCAAACAATTAAACCAACAATTAGTAGTAATTTAACCTTAAAAAGTAATTGCAAATTTTGAAAATAACCTTGTTAATTAATTAGTTAACATATTAAACTTATATTATTGAATCGATAATTTTCCGGGCAATGTTAGGAGAATCCAGATCCTGAGCAGAAATAGGTGAACGCGTTGGTTAAGGAAATTGCTCGACGAAATACTGTGCAAAATGTGCAGGCACAAACGTGTACGCGATGCTGCAGCGGAGTGTATTACATATACAAGAAATTTATTCATATCGTTGCCGTAGTTTTAGAGGCGGCCATGCTTTAAATTTTAATTTAATTTAGTTGGTTGGTGTGCATGCGCGGGGATATATTTTATATCTCCGGGTTTTAATTAAATTTAAAAGTTTTTATATGTATATGCTGCAAAAGGGAGTTTATTACATTGTATTAATATTTATGGCGCCATTGATCGGGGAACTATAAATGATTTATGCAAATTTTAGAATATATTTTAATTATCTTTGTAACATAACTTCTTAATTATGAATATTTATTTGAACAATCAAGCAATAAAACATTTATCAAATTTAAATAAACAAGCCTTGATAATGTTATGCAAATGATAGTAACATATCACATTTTTTTTCTTGATAGAATTAATATGTTTAATATACCTAAGAAACTTAAACTAAACTAACCCAGTCTAAACTAAAATAGTTTACTTAAATTATTCTGTGTGACCTCTTAATAAAATACTGATATTGCAATATAAAAATGATAATTTCTTTTCTACCAATTATATAATTGAATATTTAGGAATGTATTAACCAGTTTGAATAAATATTAGTAATATAATAAAGGATAATAACATAATTATAAATTTAAATATTTAAATTGTTAAAAATCTTAAACTAAACTTACCCAATCTAAATTATTTTAGTCTAACTAAATCTGCCCATTTTAATTTAGTAAAATTTGATATCAAAATTTAATGATAATAACAACTTCTTCAAAAAATATTTTACCAGTAATATAACTTGTTTGTTTATGAAAATATTAACCAATTTCAATAAATATTACTAATCTCAAATAAACAATAATAACATTATTATAAATTTTATGCCTATTATATATAAATAAATAAACTGTTAAAATAAAAAAACTGTTAAAACTAAACTCACCTAATCTAAATTATTCTAGGCTAATTAAACTTGGTCATTTTAGTTTAGTTAAATACTGACATTAAAATTTAAAGATGGTAACTTTTTTAAAAAGTGTTTTATCATATATATTATTGATTTGTCTAAAAATATATTAACCAACTTGAATAAATATTAATAATCTCAAATAAATGATAATAACATTATTATGAATTTTATTGCTTGGTACATTTAATTATTTAAGCTGTTAAAGAACTTAAACTAAACTCATCCAATGTAAATAATTGTAGCCTAAGTAAATCAGGTTATTTTAATTTGTAAAATACTGATATTAAAATTTAAAAATGATAACAACTTCTTCAAAAAGTATTTTATCAAATATGTAATTGATTTTTCTAAAAATATATTAATCAGTTTCAAATATTGTTAATCTCAAATAAATGATAATAATATTTTTATAAATTTTATTGCCTGCTACATTTAAACTGTTAAAGAAGCTAAACTCGTCCAACCTAAATTATTGTAGCCTAACTAAATCAGACCATTTTAGTTTGTAAAATACTGACATTAAAATTTACAGATGTCTCCTTCAGAAAGTATTTTTAATTAATTATACTATTGAATAGTTTAAGAATAGGATGAATAAGTATTAGTAATCTCAAATAATTGATAATGACAATTTTATTACTTGCTACATTTGAATATTTAAGCTGTTAAACAACTTAAACTAAATTCACCCAACCTAAATAATTGTAACCTAACTAAATTAGGCTATTTTAATTTGTAAAATACTGATATTAAAATTTAAAGATGATAACAACTTCTTCAAAAAGTATTTTATCAAATATGTAATTGATTTGTCTAAAAATATATTAACCAGTTTGAACAAATATTGTTAATCCAAAATAAATGAACTCACCTAGCCTAATTTATTGTAACCTAATTAAATCGACCATTTTACTTTAGTAAAATACCGATAACTTCTTCAAAAAGTATTTTACCCAATATATAATTGATTTGTCTAAAAATATATATTTACTAGTTTTAAAATTTTATTGCCTGCTACATTTAAATTTTTAAACTGTTAAAGAACATAACTAAACTCACCCAACCTAATTTATTGTAGCTTAACTAAATCTGAACATTTTACTTTAGTAAAATACCTATATTAAAATTTAAAGATGATAACTACTTCTTCAAAAACTATTTTACCAATAATATAAATGAATTGTTTAATAATGTATTAACCAGTGTGAATAAATAAATATTAGCAATCTCAAATAAATGATAATAACATTGCCTTATTGCCTGCTACATTTAAATCTTTAAACTGTTAAAAATCTTGAATTAAACCTACCCAATCTAGAAGAACTAGAACTTAAACTAAACTCACCAAATATGAATTATTATAGCCTAACTAAACATAGACATTTTAATTTATTAAGATGCTGATATTAAAATTTAAAGCTGATAACTTCTTGAAAAAGTATTTTATCAAATATATAATTGATTTGTCTAAAAATATATTAACCAGTTTTATAAATTTTATTGCCTGCTACATTTAAATTTTTAAACTGTTAAAGAACATAACTAAACTCACCCAACCTAATTTATTGTAGCTTAACTAAATCTGAACATTTTACTTTAGTAAAATACCTATATTAAAATTTAAAGATGATAAATACTTCTTCATAAACTATTTTACCAATTATATAAATGAATTGTTTAATAATGTATTAACCAATGTGAATAAATAAATATTAGCAGTCTCAAATAAATGATAATAACATTAATATGAATTTTATTGCCTGTTATATTTATATATTTAAACTGTTAAAGAAGCTAAACCTGATATTAAAATTTACAGATGATAACAACTTCAAAAAGTATTTAGCCAATTATCTAATTGTACTGTTTAAGAATAAAATATATAAATGTTGGAATAATTATAAATTTTATTGCCTGATAAATTTAAATATTTACACTGTAAAGAATTTAAACTAAACATTCCCAACATAAATTATTCTAGTCTGACTAAACATGACCATTTTACTTAAGCAGAATACCGATATTAAAATTTAAATGTGATTACATAGTTTCTTCAAATTTTAATTTTACTAATTAATGATTAAACTACATATTTAAATATAAATTAATAATACTGAATAAACAACAGTTCTTAATACTAAATAAATAATATTAACGTTATAATTAGACATTTTATTAACTGCTATATTTAAAGATAGAGTTAAGAACCTTAACCATCTAAACTAACCCAAATTAAATTATTCTAGCCCGATTATACTTGATTATTTTAATAAAGTACAGATGTTAAAATTTAAAATAATGAGCGTTTCTTTAAATTGAAATTTTAATGTTTTTTAATTGAACTATTTAAGAATAAATGATTCAGTTTAGTCAAATATATATTGATAATATTAAATAAGTGATATTAGCATAATTTTTAAATTTGAAATATTTTAACTAAACTAAACAAATCTAATCTAATCTAGTTTAATTAATTTTAACCATTTTAGTTTAGTAAAATTTTATACATATATATATAATTACGGTTTCTTCTTTTACCGATTATTTATTTATTGAGTTGTTTAAGAATAAATTAAGCAGTATACTGAATACCTCTCTTATTAATTCATTAATTAAAAACAAAACACAAATAAAATTTGAATCAAGCTCTAGACACAAAATATACATGCGCCGAAAGTTTATACGCTCCGTAATGTTTTAATTAAATTCGTCCGATCGACGTGCGGATTGATAAAATTTAAATAAACCCCGGCGCAGTACATCGAAATCGAATTAAGGGAATTATAAAACGGCACCGGTCCAACTGGTATGTCCTGGCATGCCGGCAGCGGGATTCATTTTTTGTTTTTTTTTTGTAAAATATTCAAATCGCCGCAATTTTTATTCGTTTACCTGGGCGGCTTTAAAATGTTCCGGTGTGATAAAGCGTAAATGCAGACAAATGAAAATTGGATTATGTTCGGTCGGTGCAACGGTTAATGTAAATAAACTTTAAAATAAAATACATTAATATTTTACATCCATGCACGTCGAATATTATAATTAAATTTGTTATGCAACAAAGTTTTAATAAATGACATGATATGAATAATTATTATAAATGAATAAAAATGCCAATAATTATAAATTTTATTTTAAACGCAAATATAAATGTTGTTGTATATTATTTCGCAAAACGACCTCAACTATATAAATATGATAATTAATGTGTCTATTTCATTATTTACGACATCAATCCTGATAAATATTTCTTAATTAATTATTAATTGTGATTTATGACCGATCTAGTTCAAACTTTAAAGTGTGCCGTGTATTTAAGGATGATCTGAGGAATGTAAATCAATTTTATACAGATAAAATTTATTTATATAAGTGGAAAACAATATTTTTAATTAATAATTAATTTTATTCTGACTTATATTATATAAATCCTTATTATTTTATTAAATTTATTATTAAAACCATCATTTTTTTGTGTTTTTTTAAACGTTTATGAACATAATAATCATCAATTACAAAATCAATAAAAGTCTTTGCCAAAAATAAATTAAAAAACAGAACTAATTTTAATCACCTACTCACTGTTTATTTATCAGAATAAAAAAATGTAATAAAAATCCAATAAGAACCGAGGTAAAAAATAATACATTAGTAGTTTCATTAGTTTTTGAAAGCTGAGTTGAAAAAAATAAATTAATTAGGCCGCCACGGTCACCAGATTCGAATCCTGTAGATTTGTTCTTATGGGGACATTTAAAAAATGAGGTATATGTTCAAACCAATGAGAACAACTTCAGTAGGAAAAGTGTGTAGGAAATGTGTAAAAAATAAAATTAGAAATTATATTTTCGAAATATTAAAAATATATATTACAAATTATTATTTATTTGAAATAGTAATAATAATAATAGTTCTATCAAATAAATTATTGATTAATATCAAATAATCTATTATAATTAATTAAAAAAAAATCGCTAATTTTTCAATATAATAAAATTTTCAAAATATTTATGTATTTTTATATTATTTAAATTTGCAGTTTATAATTAAATATATACATTTATGGAATTAAATAACTATTATAGAAAAATCTGTTGTTTTTTCACCTGTTTATATTGTACTAAGTATACATATGTATAAGATTAGTTTAAGTAATTAATAAACTCAAATTGAAAACATTTTGTTTGTAACATATGTGATACGAAACATAATTAATAATTCTAGTCGTAGGCACTCAAAATTAAAAAATATATATAATTAAAATTTAGTTAAAGTTGTAACCAGTATCTATTACATGAATTTTAATTATTGTATTAATTTATTTTATTTATAATTTATGAAATAGAAAATATAGGTAAAGTTAATTTCTATAACAATAATAATAATTATAATTATTAAGTAGTCATAGAACAAATTATCATAAAATTTAAAGAATATTATTTCTTTTAAATAGATGATCATGTAAAAAATAATAGAGAGTTATTTTATTAATAAAATTACATTTTAAATTTTTCTAAATAATTTCTGATCAAGTTACTGTAATTTTCAGTTGTTGTAATAGTTATATAATAAATATTTTAAGTAATAATAATTATATTAGAAAGTAATTTTATTACTATTAATAATGTATATTGAATGTTTAAGTATTACATTAGGAATTTTTATTTGTCTATTTGTTGCATATTTATAAGTAATTTCTGATTAATTTATTGTAATTTACTGTTCCTCAAATAGTTATAATCTTTTAAATTTTAAGAAATTATAATAATAATAGAAAGTTCTTTTAGTAATATAATTATATTTTGAATGTGTAAGTATTACATTAAGACTATTATGTGTATATTTCTAAATAATTTTTGGTCAAATTACTGCAATTTACAGTTCTTATAATAGTTATAATTTATTAACTAGTTGAAGTAATTATAATAATAATAATAATAATAAAATAAAGTACTTTCATTAATATAATTATATTTTTAATGCTTAAATATTATACTAGAAATTTTTATTTGACTATTACTATTTTAATTTACTATTGCTAAAATAGTTATAATCTATTAAATAGTTTGAGGAATTATAATAATAATAGAAAGTTCTATTAGTACTATAATTATATTTTAAATGTGTAAGTATTACATTAGGACTTTTCATTGAACTATTATTTGTATATTTATAAGTAATTTTTAGGTCAAGTTACTACAATTTACAGTTCTTGTAATAATTATAATTTATTAGCTAGTTGAAGTAATTATAATAATAATAAAAGAAAGTACTTTCATTAATATAATTATATTTTTAATCCTTAAATATTATATTAAAAATTTTTATTTGACTATTACTTACATATTAAATAGTTTAAACAATTATAATAATAATAATAAAATAAAGTATGTTCATTAATATAATTATATTTTTAATGCTTAAATATTATACTAGAAATTTGTATTTGACTATTACTACTTTAATTTACTATTGCTAAAGTAGTTATAATCTATTAAATAGTTTAAGGAATTATAATAATAACAGAAATTTCTATTAGTAATGTAATTATATTTTGAATGTATAAGTATTATATTAGAACTTTTCATTTGACTATTATTTGTAAGTAATTTTTGGACAAGTTACTTTAATTTACAATTGTTATAATAGTTATAATTTTTATTAATTGTTTAAGGAATAATAATAATAATAGAAAATTCTTTTATTAATATAATTATATTTTAATTATATTTTGAATGTTCATGTATCACATTAAGTTTAAGTATTACATTAGGAATCTTTTTTGACTATTAGTCGCATATTTATAAGTAATTTTTGGTCAAGTTACTGTAATTTACAATTGTGATAATAGTTATAATTTATTAAATAGTTTAAGGAAATTAATTTCTTAGAATTAAAATTATAATCCTGTTACGTAGATATTTTTAATAACAAATATTCGAATATCTTTATAATTTAGAGCCTTAAATTATACAAAATTATGTTTTTGTGAATTATAGAGGTATAATTTATTTAAACGTTAAATAAATAACTCTTTAATCCATATAATAAGATTTCAATGCAATGTTTTGGATACATATTACTATTTAAACATAAATAATAAATATAAAAATATTGTATTGTATAAGTATATGCACATTATTGGTGCATTTTAACCTACTTACAAAATGTACTATAAATAAACATGTTAAGTTACCAAAGGTTAATTAATAAAATTTACTTAAAGTATTATGTCTTATATGAACTCTACTAAACAACATTCTGATACTTTGTACTTCAGTTACCTCAGTTTATTTATAAATATTTATTTATGATTAATATAATTTGAAAAGTTTTAATAACTATTTTTAGGAAAATATTATATCTACCTATATTATATACTTTTTACTTTAAATTGTGAAATAATAAAATGTTTGTAAATGCAACGAATTTTATTTACCCAGTCCTGCATTTTCCGTCGGTTCACAGTATGTGAGTCGCCCACTACTGGCAAACAGAAGAAAATATCGGGCCTATAAAACATTGATTAATTTCTATTTCAGTCACATGACTACTTTATTTAATGGTAAGTACAATATTTTAATATATGTATCACAGTCGATTTAATTAAAGTGTTTTAGTTTCTTTCTATGTTGTATGTTTTATAGTTATGGAGCTTTTTATCCATTATGTTGGGAGTAAACTTGTGCTTTTTAAGAAAGTTAAAAATTACTAAAATATTTTTAAGAAAGTATATATAAGTACAATATTTTAATATATGTTATCATAGTCCATTTAATCAAAGTGTTTATTTTCTATGTTGTATGTTTTATAGTTAAGGAGCTTTTTTCCCATTATGTTTTGTAAACTTGTGCTTTTAAGCAAGTTAAAAATTACTAAAATATTTTTAAGAAAGTATATAATAAATACAATATTTTGTACTGTATATGTTATCATAGTCGATTTAATCAAAGTGGTTACTTTCTATGTTGTATGTTTTATAGTTAAGGAGCTTTTTATCCATTATGTTTCGTAAACTTGTGCTTTTAAACAAGTTAAAAATTACGAAAATATTTTGAAAAAATATAT
This sequence comes from Aethina tumida, assembly GCF_024364675.1. Taxonomy (NCBI): domain Eukaryota; kingdom Metazoa; phylum Arthropoda; class Insecta; order Coleoptera; family Nitidulidae; genus Aethina; species Aethina tumida. Next base: position 6,170,861 of record NC_065437.1, read on the forward strand.
TTATTACAGAATCAAAAATGTGGATATTTTACTTTTTGTTTATTTTATTTATTAAATTTATTTAGCAGGTTAAAAATTAAATGTTTAATAATAAAGTTTGGATACTTTTAAGAATAATCAGTTATTAACTAACACTTTTATATGAACCCTATTTAATCAAGTAAAGAATATGATAAAGTTATCATTTCAGGCATAAAATTAGGTGTTAAATTTATAATAGGGACAATAAAAATATAAACAATAAAATATCTTGAGTTGTAGTATAATTTTGAGTACATATAACCATAAGAATCATTTCTGAGTCATGTAAAATCGTTTGGAATTTATATTTTATAGTTGTCTTTTAATGCTTTTGTTTTAAACATGTTCCTGCTGCCAATAAACTAAAAAAACAACAAATATTTATGCACAGCATATAAGACAATGATCATTTGCAAATCCGTTAGAGCTTTTTAGGAATTCATTATTAACTTGCCCATGGACAAACGAACCTAAAATGCCTGACCGTAAAAACATTCGGAAAGAAATTCTTGAGATGTAAATACCTGGTACACGCAACAATTTATGCCATGGAACCGGTTCCCCTAATTACAGTGCCAGTTTGGTAATTTCAACCCGTTCGATATTTTAGGCAGTTCGATGGCCAAAATCGACTGACGGTGCTGCTGCCAAGCATCCACGGGGAATGCCCGAACTAAACGAAGATTAACCGGTCCAAAACGGCTGTGTTCTAATACGCACACATTCACAATTTTTTCGACAGCCAGCGTGTGACTACGTACGCACGACTAACGCAAAAATTGTCAACCCTCCGTGCTGGATGCACCTATATACTAATAATAAAAATTGAGGGGGGACGATAATAAATCAGAATGTAAGGACGAATCGCCGCCGTAACCCACTTGCAAACGCATAATAGGGGGTCAAAAAACATCTGTACTCCCGACTACGGCAGTTGTTTATCAAGTACGGTACCAATGAGCTGCATTGTGTGCATTTTTACGCCACCATCCGAGAACCGATCCAATCCATTTTTTGCACGCATCAGTTCCTGGAAATTTTACGAATGCACAAAATTGCAGCGACCCAAAAAGCTGCGGTGCATCAATTGATCGCGTCCTCCTTCCGTTGCCGTCCGTCCGCGTGCGTAAGACGGAGACGACGACGGTCCGCACGTCGGCGACGAATCGTGCCGAACGTTGCGTCGGTGTGTCGGAAGGCGGCCATGAAGGTTCGACGGTCACGTGACCGGATTGATGGGGCCGCGTCCAATGGTGACGCGGCAACGAGTCGATATAGTCATGGCAACCGGCGTGACACCGCCTCGACGAGCGAAAGGGCGATACGATCGCGACGGTGGGGGAAGTGAGACGGAGCAAGATCGTAAAGTATCTTATTGGACGTTAAATAGTAAAAGTTTTATGATTTTCCATGTTAAATGTTGCTTTTACGTTTCACTGCTAGATGTAGGTAATGTCTCCGTTTTGGAGATTCGGAACGGGCGCGACAGCGACATTCGAATTTTGAATCTGCGATTTTTTTGTGCACGCAAATTTAATTGCACGTGTCATTTAAAATCTTACGTAAACTTACAATTATTTTGTACCTCAAATTTATAAATTTTTGGTTCACGTTGAGTCATACTTATGTTATAAATATTATGAAATATTAATATTATACTATTGTAACGATTTTACAAAAATAAATTATTAATAAAATTTGGAAATATAGTCTAAAAATTGACCAATATTTTTCATATCAAAATTTAACTTTTTTAGAAAATATAAATGTATATTAATTATTAAATTAGAAAATGTCAAACGGATTTAAATTTAATTTAAGTATATGTTTTTTAATTCTAATGAAACTAAAATATAAACTTTATAAACTTTGTGTAGACTATATATAAAAATATATTTATTTCTAATGGAAATCATGCTTCAATTTTTATTTTTGCACATTTTACTAAAAATGAAGTACTTCTTTAAAAAAATTATCTGTAATTAAATCTATAATTATGTATCTTATTTCGTCTCAGTTCAACCTTTTTTTAACAATTTTTACCTTAAAGTAGTATTTCTTTCAAAAAGATTTATGTTTCTTAGATGTAACATTTTTTTATACAGTAAAGATAATATATTTTTCGATTAAAATAATACCAATAATAATAATATTTTTTTCAAAAAGAAAAAAAGTTAATACAGTTGAACTTCTGAAACTGAAAGTTTCGATAACACGAAGCAAATTGATACAGTCCAGAGTGAAAACCATGTGTAATTTTTACTTGATAACAAGATTTTTTTATATTATATTATATTTGATGAAAAAATATACATTTTCTTTATTTAAAATAAGGTGTTTATTATATTTAGAAAAAAATCTTTATATTTCGAAATATATTGTGTGATTATCTTATATTAGTTTAATGCGTATATTAAATGTAAATTCTAATTCATCTATTCTTTAATGCACTTTCACCCTGATTAAGACACTTTTCAAAAATTAAAAAATAATAGAATCCATATTTAAATTTTTCATTATCCCCTTTTCTCCTTTAGAATAAAAAACTTCTTTCCAAACATTGTATTTCGAGAAACTTAAATTTTTTTATTCTAATGGAAACCACAATTCAATTTTTCCTTTTTCTTATTTTTAATTAATTTTATCTTTATATTTTGAAATGCAGTATAAAAATTTATTACTTTTAAAGGAAATGATTTTGATTGATTGATTTTTCTACCTTTGAAATAAGTATTATACTTATATTTCGAGATAATTATCTTATTTGTAGTAAAAGAGAGAATCAAAATTCTTATTTTGTAATTTTTCATTAGATATATGTTATTTCCTACAAAATAACATTACTTTTATATTTCGACAAATAAGGACAAGAAGGCATTCAAGAAAGTTTATTATTGTATATAGTTATAGTCATTATATTTTATATTGACTTGGATTGTACTACATGAATGGATAACTTGCCGGAGTCGTATTTAATAAACAATCGTGTATTGTTTAATTAAATAAAATACAAAAAACATGAGGACAGTTTCATGAATACTTATAGGTAATAGTATAGTTAGACGACAGTTATACCGCATACCATTTAGTGGGTACAAATCAGGTAAGAGTTGGTATCATCCCCATCCTTAAAGATTACCGTTGTTTATTTTTTACTTAGAATAAAGTACTTCTGTCAAAAAATATTATATTTATAGATAAAATTTAAAATATCTTATTCCGAATGAAGGTGAGGGAGAATTCTACCCTTTCAACCACACACTTTCAGTAAGGTATTCCTTTTAAAAACTATAAAAATATTAACTTTATTTATCGAGGTCTTATTTCTAATGAAAACCATAATTCAATCGGTTTTTTTTCCAATGGAATTTTTTCATTTTCGTACGTTTTTACTTAGATTAAAGTAATGCTTTCCAAAAAAATGTTGTTTCTTTTTCGAGATAAAATTTATTATTTTATTTTGAAAGGAAACCGTAATTCAATTTTTCATTTTCCTAATTTTTGAACTAAAGAGATCATAAAAATATTAACTTTTTCTATCGAGCTATAATTATATATTTTTTTTATTTTCGTACGTTTTTTCTTAGAGTAAAATATTTCTTTCCAAAAAATATTTATATTTCTATTTCGAGATAAAATGTATCATCTTATTTCGAGTCGTACAACTTTTCTTTTTCTTAATTTTAACAGTAAAAAAATAATAAAAATATTAACTTTATCTATCAATATTAAACAGACAATTCATTATTTTTAATTGAAACTTTAATTCAATTTTTTCTTTATTTGTTACAAATATTAGGTTCTATATATTTCGAGATAAAACAGACATTTCATTATTTTTAATGGAAAACTTAATTCAATTTTTCCTTTATGATTTATTTATTAATTTAATTTCTAAAAGAAACTATAATTAATTTTTTTCTTTTCGTACGTCTTCACTCAGAATAAAGTACTTTTTTTCAAAAAGATTCATGCTTCTATTTCGAGATAAAATGTTATTACCTTATTTTGAATGGACGTAGTAATTCAACTTTTCATAAATCCTAATTTTTACTCAAAATAAAGTACTTCTTCTTAAAAGAGAAAAATATTACTTTTATATTTCAAGATAATATTTTCTTATATGTAACGGAAACCATATTTGTGTTTTGACATATAGTTCAAATGGAATCATTTTTTTCTTCTCATTTTCACTTAGAATTAAACTTTTTTCAACAAATAATATTACTCTTATAATTCAAAATAAGTTTATTTATTCAAATGGGAACTACAATTGTTTAACTTATTTCGAGATATTTTGAGATACATTCTAGGCGGGTAATAATATTATTTTTATAAAAAAAAATAAGTTTATTTATTCAAATGCACATTATAACATTGTTTTATCTATCTCGAGATATTTTGAGATACAGTGTAAGCGAGTAATTATGATATTTTAAATGGAATTTTTTTTCGCACTTTCACTTAGAATAAAAATTTTTCAAAAGATAATATTACTCTTATAATTCGAAATAAAATATCTAAGTTTATTTTTTCTAAGGGATATATGCCTACATTTTTTATTTTATTACTTTTTTACCTGGAACAAAGTACTTTCCAAACAAATGTCTATTTATTTCGAGATAAAATCTATTATTATCTTATTTCGAATGGAAATCATAATATTTCTTTTCTGGAAAAATGGATTTACTATTTATGTTGGGATAATATTCATAAAAAACATAGTCCAATATTTCCTTCGGTACTTTTTTAATTAATAAATTCTTTATTTAAAATATATATTACCTATATATTTCGAAATATATTCTATGTGAGTAATTATTCTGTTTTATCAAATGGAATCATTTTTCTTTTTTCATTTTCACTCTCCTTTCAAAAAATAATGTTATTTTTATAATACAAAATATGTTTGTTTATTGAAATGCAAACTATAACACTGTTTTATCTAACATATTTCGAGATATTTTGAGATACATTCTCGACTAGTAATTATCATATTTCCAATGGATTTTTTTCTCGCACTTTCACTTAGAATATAACACACAATTACAATTTTTATTTTATTACTTTTTTACCCGAACAATGTCCAAACAATTATGTTATGTTCTATCTATTTCGAGATAAACTCTATTATTATCTTATTTCGAATGGAAGTCATAATAAAATATTTCTTATTTATTATATATTTTGAGTTAATATATTTCTCTTTTTGCATTTTCATTTAGAATAAAGTCATTGAAAAAATAATAGTACTCTTATTATTCGAAATAACATTTCTTCTATTAAAAAAATATATTTTATTTTTATATCAAGATACATACATTTAATTTTCTTATTTTTAATGATATTATCATATTTATCCCTTTCTTTTCTTTCTTATAAATAAATTTTTCTTCAAAATATATAATAATAATATATATAATGATGTTGTAATATTTTCAACTATAGTTTAAAATGGTGAACATTATAAAATATTTAAAAGTAAAATAAGGTTTGTATTTATTACTACCTTATTTTTTTTTAAATAGTGAATGAAATAATTTTACTTATATTACATTCATTCATTAATATTATTATCTTCAAAGAGACATGGTTAACAACAAATAGTTCATCGTAATATCAGTAAGATTTAAGCTATTATGTTTATTACTGTATTATGATTTATGATAAATAACCTCATTAAATATGACTAAAACCAAAAAAAAAACTTTAACTTTAAGAACATGTTCTAATATGGCTGCAATTTAAAATATAAATATATCGAAAAAAGTTCCTTTTTATGACATTTAAGTCAATGTACTTCTATCTCGTCTGAAGTTATTAATGGGATAATTTAGGGCCTTCTGTACCGTCATATTCGTAAACCGACACCAATACAATATGTCCTTAAAAAGACCGAATCAATAAATGCACGTTTGCAATTGCAAATGACTAGAATGTCACAAATGGCCGTCCCGTTCGGTAGATGGGCGTGCAGGGTGTGGGTAAACGAGAAAAGTGTCATTGGTCCGACCTTCGGGTTTCGAGTTTCTTACTCTTTCAATAAGTTTCAGTATCTAAATGCGGATTTTATGCGAACCGAGTAAAAATATGAAGTCATTCCGATGCAAATGCAACATAATAAAATGAATAAGTTTACTCGATATAATAAACTTCTTGAGTTTATTCGCAAATAAAACGACGGAGCTGCTTGTTCTTTTTTTTCTTCTTCTTACGTCTTTCAAGTGTATCGACGATATAACGTTGCTTGGCGCGAATCCGTGGCTGTTAAACATCTATGGAAGTGTCTTTATGTCCATACTTTGTGTGTTTGTTAGTAAACAGACTATATACAGCCACCATTTCCCGATTCCGTTTATTCTTGAAAGATTGTAAGATACTAAAGAAGAGAGACCAAAACAAAATCCTCAACAATTCATTTTGATTCTCTACATAATATTTAATTATTTTTTAGTTTATAAGTAACTGAAAGTTTTTATAATTAAATTAATACTATATACAGAGTGATCTTTTTAACCTAAAACTACAAAAAATGTCCATAATTTAAATATAATCATTCCAGGTAAAATTCAGTACTGCCAAAGTACTGCTAAAGTTAGTGCAACACACCCCCCGTGTGGGGCAAATGGTAACTTTGAAATCTTAGCTAGGGACTCCTATTTTTATATAATTTACAGCTAAAAACAAGTAGGAATTGTCTAAAACTAGTATAGATATATAGTACCGTACTCGAAGAAATTCCTTTTCTTTTCATTTTTTTCTACATAGATCCTATCCCTTCATTGTAAATGAAAGGGAACCTTCAGAGATTAGTCCCAAAAAGGTTTATGCTCAAAATTGGGTACGCTTTTAGATTATGTTAGGAAGTTTCTTCAGTTTTTAGAGATGTCAGCCATATTTAGACCTTGATGTTCCTTGTTAATTATTATTTCCCTCTTCTTTGGAGTGCAATATTTCTTTTTTCTCACTGAAAGTGGATGTATTCAATCAAATAATATAAAAAAGGTATAGAATATTGAAATATATATTTTTTATACTGACTAGATAATATTGAAATTCGTTAGTTATTTAAAGAAATATAAATATCACATTCTATTAACTATTTCCACTTGATTCGTTTGTAAAAAACACCCGAAACTCAATTAAAATATCTAAAACCAATAAATCAATGTGACGACCATAAAAAGCGAAGGTTAACAAAACGAATGTTGGTGTAGGTTAAAATGGGAACAAATGTTTACGAATCTCTCAGGCGTTTAAACATTTGCACTCCGTGCAAAGTTTCCGCCATGCAACTCTTTAATAATTTATTTAATTTATCGTTGCAAAATGCAACGACAGATATGCGGTCTAAACATGGAATGTCATCTGTACATCCGTGTTATGTTTGGGATGACATTGAAACATAAATACGTATTGGCAAATCAGTTTCGAATTTCAAGTTCATGTTGTGTTTAAAATAAATTCAATACATTGATTTTATTTCAACTTGCTAACATATTTAAATTTAAACTTATATTAAAAGAAGACTCTAATAGTACTCATACCCAAATGTTTTATTTATTATAATTTTTTTTTCAGAAATTTAATTCAACGTAAAAATTAAAAATATTAATAATAATAAATTAGTATTATTATTCATTAATTAATTTTTATTTATCTTAATAATTCAATTTTTTCATATATACAAAGTACATTTTTCAAATTAGAGAATATTTATTGGTTAAAATATTCTGTTTTTATTATTTAAATTTCCTATAATTTTTAAAATATTTAATATTAATTATTTTTTTTTTCAATTAAACATTTGAAAATATATAGAAATTTTTATATAAAAAAAAAAATAGTTTATATCTTAATATGATTTTAATAAAATTTTACATAAATAAAAAACTCTTTAATATAATGTGTATTTTCAACATAAACTTTCAAATTTGAGGTATAAAAAAATGTGATAAAAATTATATTTGAAATTAATATTATATATGTATTATATATTTCTATGAAAAAAAGGTGTTTTGGAAGTTATAGTGTAGAATTAGTTAAAATACTAATTACAAACTAGTTTTTTTAATTTTTAAAAAAGTTGCCAGTACTGTACATTCAAAATTTATTAAAATTAATTTCAAAAATTAATTTATTTTATATCATAATTTTTATATAAATAATATCTGTGAAAAATGTTATTAAATAATGATTAAAATATAAAAATTATAAATAAATTATAAAAATTAAAATAATTTTTATCATGTCTTTCTGCCAATAATAGATTTTTCTATTTTATGTTTATTAATGATATGGTAATTATAAAATTACATATATTTAATAATCATAAAGATTTTTTAATTTTTATATAATGTGTCATCTATTTTTTAATAACTTAAAAAGGGATTTTTGGAATTAATTTAATAATAATTTTAATATAATAATAATTAATATTATTCCTTTAAAAACTGATTTATAAAATATTTTTTATTTATTTACATATTAATATTAGTTTATTTATATATTATTTGATGTTTAATAAGATTCAAATTTAATTTATAATAAAATAAGGTAAGTCAATATAATATTGATAATATTTTTTTGTTTGAAATTAAATTTCTTTTGTTACATCATTAGTTTTATTTATGTATAGCATACGTTAAATATAAAATAATTAAGTGTTAATTAAATGGAATGAAGAATAATAATTTTTAATTTTATATTTTAAAATAAATTCTTAAATTTGAGGCATGAACAAATACTAGACTAGAGTAAATATTTGTAATACGCCTTTAAAAACTATTAATTTTTCTTATTTAATTTTTAAAATATACTCAATTAAACATTTCAAAATTATATAGAATTTTTTATATAGAAAAAATGTTTATTTCTACGAGTATTTATACATACAAACAAATAACTCATATGATTTAAATAAAAATAAAAAATTCTTTAATAATAATGTTATATTTTCAACATGAACTCTCAAATTTGAGGTAAAAACAAATATGATAAAAATCATATTACAAATTATTTTTTTTTTAATTTTTAAAAAAGTTGCTCTACTTTCTGCCAATATTGATTAAAATCAGTTTCAAAAATTAATTTATTTTATATCATAATTGTTATATAAATAATATCTACCAATTTATTAAATAATGATTAAAATATAAAAATTATAAATCAATTATAAACATTAAAATAATTTTTGTCGCCAATAATAGATTATATCTATATAATTACGTATATTTATTAATCATAAAAATTTTTTACTTTTTATACTTAATGTTAGTATATAAAAAATAAATCAAATAAAATTTAAAAAAATCTTCTTTTTAATTAATCATAAATAATATTTTTTTGTTTTAATGTATCATCTATTTTTTAAAAACTTAAAATGTTAGTTTATAAACAATAAATCAAATAAAATTTAAAAAACTCAAAAATAAATTTTATATATTATACAAAATAAACAGGATATAAATTGTCTGTAAAACAAATCGATTTCTATATTTTTCTGCAAGCAAGAATAGCCGTAACTATACATCCGTTAAGTTTACAGGTAACTTAAAACTTCTGGCTAAAAGCACATTAAGCTCATACATAAAACTGCAGCTCATAGTAAATGATAAATATTGTTAAATGTAAATTAATTAAAAATATATTAATCCAACAATGTAATATTAGTATTTTAATGTGAATAATTTTACTTTATATGGTTAAATTTAAGTTTTATAAATCAGTAACTATAAATAATATATTATAAATAAAATATACAATAAATTATTCTTTGTTTTTTGATTACAAATTATCTGATAATTAAACTAAATAAAATACTACTAATAATAATAAAAATACATAAAACATAAGTATAATATGATCAAGTACTCGCTTAAAGTTTGTGGCTAAATATCCAATTAAGCTCATAAAGCTAATTTCAGCCCATGAGAAATGAAAAATATTGTTAAATACAAATTAATTAATGATTTTAATCTAACAAATGTATTTTAATATACATAATTAATGAATAATTTTATTTCAATCGATTGGATTAACTCAGCTAATTAAAGTTTTTATGTTAGTTTATTGATTTGTATATAATAATTATAAATATTATGTCAATTTTCTATACATCTTTAAATTAATTAAGCTTGAAATTTTCTCTTACTACGTTTTAATTTACTTTTTTTAATCAATTCATTCGTTTAATTTAAATTAATTTAAACTGATAATAAACTAGTTACATCGTTTATATACAGTTTTTATAGACAAACATTACAATTTCTAAAATAATTAAAATTACTATTTTATATTTATTGAATATCATTTGGTTGTATAGTTATTAAATTCAATCGTTTTGCATAAATTATTTAAAATTATTTTTGCTTAAAATATATTCAAATTCGTATTCGTAAGTTATTTCTAATAAATGTGTTAAAAAATTCCTGTAGTTTTCTAATGTAAATGTAAACAGTCTTAATGGATCTCTTGGTGGTCTAAATTTATAAACGTCATCATTGTCTAGTATTCCATAGGTGTAAATTCAAATTAGCGTAATATCAATACTATTTGTATGTTAATTTTCGGGTATACATACAATCGTATCGTTCGGATTTGTTTGTCAGCGGTTCCTTTGCTCATTTACATGTTAGACACATTTGTTTCGTAGTTGAGTTAAATATGACTCTTGTTAAGTTAGTTAACCCTGATTAGGCGGGAGCACTGCCAGTTATTTCTGGATAATTAAACAAGCTGATCATATTATGATATTAAGTGCGACTCAGAAGCAGACTATATTCAAATCATGTGGTTACAATTATTAGCCATCGAAGACAGCCCAAAATAGACGAAATAATAAAAAATTCGGTGTCAGTCCGCATAATTATCGTGTGCTATTTACATTGCGACATTTTTGCACGGGTTAGTGCAAAGCTATGTTCAATGAAATGGCAAACGATAAAACGGGTTAATATTTTTCGCTTTATCTTAACTGTTTAACTAACTCTGCCTACAATGTTACAATAATCTTGATCCAATATAATTAGATGCATTTACATATTATCGGTGGAACCACTTTGCATGCTGTCCATGTTTGTTAGCATGAGAATTTTTTTCCTTTTTCAATGTGGTGTGATATTGTTACTTATTGGAGGATTACGTGTTTTAAATTTAGAGTAACTTTATTTGTGGAGTTCAAATCATGATTTCAGTGGGCGTTAACTTTTTTTACATTTTTTAGTTATTCATACAACAGTGAATTTTTTAATACGATCTTTTTATTTAATTTAAAAACTAAACATTTATAAAATTTAATTCATGTTTGAAACAATTTCTAATTATAAACTAAAATAAAATTGTAATAAAAATTTTAAAAACTGATTTAAAATTAATGGAACAACATTTTACACATAACAAAATATATTATCTAATAAGTAACTTGTAACTTAATTGAATACTTTTGATTAAAGATCATACCTTCAGGTACGAGATAATTTAAATGTAGAAAATGCGTCTAAACTAGTCGAATATTAAACTAATATTTTTCAAAATTGATCCATTTTAATATTGTTACGATTTAAGTCAAATTTCATAATTAGAAAACATATTCTTAACTAAGTATTAGTTATTGAAAATATATTGTTTATTTTTAAATTTTACTGTGACTAATCACGTTTACAGTTAAGTTTATTATTTTAATTATTTATTATTTTTCCAACTATTCAATTATTTAAATTGTTTTTTATATTCACTTACTTGAAAATTAAACTAAATAGTTCTAAAGAAATATTTACTTTGTTAATAATTAACTATTTGCGTCGAATTTCCTAATTAGAAAATAAAATCTTAAACTATATAAATTATTATTATTACAATAAAATTTACAACGGTTAATACAATTGATTAATTATTTAATTATAAGTAATTAATTCTCTTTTATACTTACACGAATATTACACATATTTTTTTCATATTTTGCTAGTAATAAATAATTTAATAAACATTTTATTGAATATTATTAATTATTTATTAATATTATAATAATCTGGGATCAGAATATTAATTAAATATTATTTATTCACAATTTATTAATTATTTGAGGTTTATATTGGTTAATAGTATAATAATATTTAAAAGTGACTAATTTATTTTTTCTATTTAATTAAGAGTAAATAATATTTTTTTTCATTTACTGGAATATTAAAATCTGTTTCTAATTAAAATTATTTTAGCTAACTATTTTTGAAGAATATTAGAAATAAAATATCATTTTTTCGACATTTATTATTTATTTGAATAAATTAATATTAATGTAATTTATTAATTTACTTTTCAACCAGTTCAACCATTTAATTATGAATAAAGTATGGAAAAATATCATTTGCATATTAAAATCATTTTTTGATATGTGATAAGTAAACAATAAATTAATTTACTTATATAAAACTATATTTGACAATTTAGAAAATATATTCGTTATACTATTATTTATTCTGAATTTATTATTTATTGAAAGAATTTCATAATAATCATTTGAACTATTTATAACACGATAGTTTTTACAATCAAATTATTTTCCCAACTATTTAATTACAAATAAAGTATTACTTTTTATTTATCCTGTTTATAAACATGAAAATTTTAATGTAATATACAAATATACATAATAAGGAGGACATAATGTTTTTTGAATATTAAAAAATATTATCTAAAATTCATCGGCCTTATTTGATTTTATAAATAAAATATGGTTGATGAACAATATGAAAATTTCTAAATATTTCAAATTTATAATAAATATACCAAAAACAATTTTTGGAAAAAAAATTATTTTGTGATTAAGAGAAAGAAAATCTAAAATATGGAATATATCCAATAATTCAATAGAATTGCAGTCAATTATTATTTAATAATTAAAATATAATGGATAATTAATTTAATAAAAAAATCTAATTACCAATTATTAACCGCATTAAATATAATTATTAAAAATGTTTAATGTTATTTTTTTCTACGAATTTTGGAAAAAAATCTAAACTAGGGAGTATATCCAGTAATTTAATTGAATTTCAACCGCTTATTATCATTTAATATTTAAAAAATAATGATAAATTAACTTTATACATTAAAATAAAAAAATGTTTATTTAATGTTATTTTTTTCTAAGGGTTTAGGAAAAAAAATAAACTATGGTTTATATCCAATTTAATTAAATTTTAATCATTTATTATTATTTAAAATTTCAAAAATAATGATTAATTAATTTTATACATTAAAATAAAAAAAAATGTTTATTTAATGTTATTTTTTTCTAAGTGTTTATGAAAAGAATCTAAACTATGGATTATATCCAGTAATATATTTGAATTTCAACCACTTATTACTATTTAATATTTAAAAAATAATGACAAATTAATTTTATACATTAAAATAAAAAAATGTTTATTTAATGTTATTTTTTTCTAAGTGTTTAGGAAAAGAATCTAAACTATGGATTATATCCAGTAATATAATTGAATTTCAACCACTTATTACTATTTAATATTTAAAAAATAATGACAAATTAATTTTATACATTAAAATAAAAAAATGTTTATTTAATGTTATTTTTTTTTTTTTTTTCAAAGAGTTTAGGAAAAGAGTCTAAACTATGGATTATATCCAGTAATATAATTGAATTTCAACCATTTATTATTATTTAAAAAATAATGATAAATTAATTTTATATATTAAAATAAAAGAAATGTTCATTTAATGTTATTTTTTCCATGAGTTTGTGGAAAAAATCTAAACTATGGATTATATCCAGTAATTTAATTAAATTTCAACGATTTATTATTATTTAATATTTAAAAATAATGATAAATTAATTTTATACATAAAAACTAAATTTTATAAGTCAGAAATAATGTTATTTATAAATTTATTATATTAATTTTTTTCCAACTATATATTTTGAACATTTGTATCGTAAGAAGACAAGATTTTTCTATTTAAATAAAAAACTAAGTAAGTAACATAAGTTAATAATATTTATAATAAATTAAATTAGTTTCTCAACTATTTAATTATGAATATATTTTTGTTTTCAGTTACACTGAAATTATGTATAATTTTTTAAATTTTGTTGTAATAAATACAAATTTAATTTAATATTGTTAACAACTTTTATCGAATTACATAATTAGCAAATAAAGTAAATTAATATATAATGTACAATAATATAAATTCAGGTACGAGATAATTTAAATGTAGAAAATGCCTCTAAACTATTCGAATATTAAACTAATATTTTTCAAAATTGATCAAATTTAGTATTGTTACGATTTATGTCGTAATTATGAAATATATTCTTAACTAAATATATTATTTATTTTAATAAATTATACAATGACTAATGATATATACAGTTAAGTTTATTATTTTAATTATTTATTATATAATATAATTTATTTATATATTATTTAGCAAATAAAGTAAATTAATATATAATGTACAATAATATAAATTACTATTATTAATTTAATATAATAAATAATTTCATAATTCAGGAATAATATTAAACATTATTTATATACAGTCGAATTTCGATAATTTGAACCATGATTTGCCACAAAATATCGAGTTATCAAGACTTGTTATAAATTTATTTTAATTATCATTATTATTATTACATAAAATACTCCTAAAGTACACTATTTATATATTTAAGTTATTATTTTCGTTTTCAAAAAAAGCTTCGATTAAACCATTTCAGAATTACTTTCTCGACATTTTCATACATGGGAGTTTTCTCACAAGAAATCTCGTAGCGAAATATAAGCCTTACCACTATAAACACCATAAAGTAGGGGTTTCCGAAAATATTATAATCAATCGATAATTATTCTTAGAAGTGGTCATCAGACACGTATCATCAGAAAGAAAAAAAACTTCAGGAGTTTACCTGGACCAGGAGAAATTTAGCTTAAGGTTGTGCCAAATATTTAGTTCGTGCTATCAAGATATTCAAGGAGTCGAAGTTCAAGTAAAAATTACACACAATTTTCACCCTGGACCCCACCGCCAACTAATTTGCTTCGATTTATCAAAAATTTGAGTTATCGAATATGTTTACCGATTGTATTTTTTCAAATAATAAAATGTTTCAATTTAAATAAAAAAAACCAAATATGAATATGTAGAAATTTTTTTAAAAATAAGGAACTCTATTATTGTAATGTCCAATATTTAAATATTATGAAATAATTAATTATAAAATTTCTTTTATTTCAAATATTTAAAAATTTTCTCCACAAGAGTATTTAACTACAAAATTACATAATTTCCAAATTAAAAACACATAATGTAATTTGTAATTTGCAATGTATTTATTTTCAGATGATAAAGACGTCGTACTGCCGTTAAAATAATATAATTGTATAATATATTGTTTTAATTTGAGCAAAAACTTAAATAACTAGAACTTACTTAACAAGAAGAAGGAAAAACTTGCGTGTGCACTTTCCCCTAAGTGAAACGTCGTCACTCTAACCCACAACTGATTTGTGAAATATCCCGAAAGAAAACTATAAAGTGTAAATCCCTCCTACGGCAAGGCAGCAATATATTTTTAATTGTTCGTCAGCCATACTCGAACGCAATATCCCTTTTCTAAGGGTCGTTACTTTCGCGCCCGCTACGTTGCCTGAAATTTTCTAAGTCGGCATATGCATGCCGTTTTAAAAGGTTTTTATGCCCTGCTGTCGGAAATTTTATAGGACTTTTAATAACCTGCATAAAAACGCAGAAAATGCTCAAACGCCAGCCAGACAGGACCCGTTTTTGGCTCGTGTAAAACGGCAATTCGTCCCGGTGTTTTATCGTATGTGACGGTAATTGTCGAACACCCTTTGCCGTTTTATTTATTTTACTTTTTTTTTTTCAAATTTGAAACGGGAATATGAAAACATAAAGCAACTGGGGCGTTGAAATTGTAGCGGATTTTTCATTTTTAATCTGATTTTTATGATGGTTCATCAAAAACATTGACTGCTTTTTACAGTCAAATAAAACAATTTTTCAGTGAAATTAATTATCTGCGTAACTGAAATTAATTTGCACCGTACTTCTATTACTGATCAACACCAAAACAAGAGCCATAATCAATATTACACATGAGTTAAATATTAATTCATACTGAGAGTTTTAGTTTTTTTAGAATTGAGTCTCTACCAAATCTGGAGTGTTGCAAGAAAATTGTCGGGCAATGATCTAGCTCAAAATATATGATGTGTAAAATTTATTATTATTTGTCATTTAAATATTAATCTAGTTTAATTAATTT
Source organism: Aethina tumida (assembly GCF_024364675.1). Taxonomy (NCBI): domain Eukaryota; kingdom Metazoa; phylum Arthropoda; class Insecta; order Coleoptera; family Nitidulidae; genus Aethina; species Aethina tumida. The sequence goes on from NC_065437.1 coordinate 6,187,191, forward strand.
CTTCTCAACTTTTTTATTTTTTTGTTCTTTAGATGGAAGGATTATCCATTTCTGTCGAAACGAGACCTGATAGGAACTCATCTTTCCCAATAAAGAATGGTCTATGTATAAAGATGTGGATATGATAACTATAATATGTGAATTAAATATTAATCTTCTAAATGTGTCAGTTGTTCATTTATTAGGTTCTTAAGATGGACGGACTATCCATTCCATTGTTAGAGTCATTAGAAATAAATTATTTTCTACGTCCATCTGCCCAATGAAGTTGGGAAATAATACAATTATACATGAACTATTAATGCACGCTCAACGTTTCAGTTGTTTATCTATTTTTATCTTAAGATGAACGAACTATTTGTACCAGATGAATCAATAGAACTGATAAAAATCGTGGTGGCAATATATACATCATGATCTGCGTTATTTTACATACAGAAGTGGGTAATGAAGGCTATTATACGTTAGTTAAGTATTAATACACACTAAAAGTTTCAGTTTTTTTACCATAGAGCTGTTAGAAATTCATCTTTCACAACAAAGCATGATTTATGTATAAAGAAGTGTATAATGATAACTATAATACGTGAATTAAATATTAATCTTCTAAATGTATCAATTGTTTATTTGTTAGGTTCTTAAGATGGACGAACTATCAATTCCATTGATAGAGTCATTAGAAATAAATTATTTTCTACGTCCATCTGCCCAATGAAGTGGGAAACAATACAATTACACATGAACTATTAATGCACACTCAACGTTTCAGTTGTTTATCTATTTTTGCCTTAAGATGAACGAATTATTTGTACCAGATGAATCAATAGAACCGATAAAAATCATGGTGGCAATACAAAAATCATGATCTGCGTTATTCTACATACAGAAGTGGGTAATGAAGGCTATTATATGTGAGTTAAATATTAATACACACCAAAAGTTTCAGTTTTTTTTATCATAGAGATGATAGAAATTCATCTTTCATAATAAAGCATGATCTATGTATAAATAAGTGTATAATGATAACTATAATATGTGACTTAAATATTAATCCTCTAAATGGGTCAGTTGTTCATTTGTTAGGTTCTTAAGATGGACGGACTGTCCATTCCATTGATAGAGTCATTAGAAATAAATTATTTTCTACGCCCATCTGCCCAATGAAGTGGGAAATAATACAATTATACGTAAACTATTAATGCACACTCAACGTTTCAGTTGTTTATCTATTTTTGTCTTAAGATGTACGAACTATTTGTACCAGATGAATCAATAGAACCGATAAAAATAGTGGTGGCAATACATGCATCATGATCTGCGTTATTCTACATACAGAAGTGGGTAATGAAGGCTATTATACGTGAGTTAAATATTAATACACACCAAAAGTTTCAGTTTTTTTATCGTAGAGATGATAGAAATTCATCTTTCACAATAAAACATGATCTATGTATAAAGAAGTGGATAATGATAACTATAATATGTGACTTAAATATTAATCCTCTAAATGGGTCAGTTGTTCATTTGTTAGGTTCTTAAGATGGACGGACTATCCATTCCATTGTTAGAGTCATTAGAAATAAATTATTTTCTACGTCCATCTGCCCAATGAAGTGGGAAAGAATACAATTATACATGAACTATTAATGCACACTCAACGTTTCAGTTGTTTATCTATTTTTGTCTTAAGATGAACGAACTATTTGTACCAGATGAATCAATAGAATCGATAAAAATCATGGTGGCAATACAAACATCATGATCTGCGTTATTCTACATACAGAAGTGGGTAATGAAGGCTATTATATGTGAGTTAAATATTAATACACACCAAAAGTTTCAGTTTTTTTATCGTAGAGATGATAGAAATTCATCTTTCACAATAAAACATGATCTATGTATAAAGAAGTGGATAATGATAACTATAATATGTGAATTAAATATTAATCCTCTAAATGGGTCAGTTGTTCATTTGTTAGGTTCTTAAGATGGACGGACTGTCCATTCCATTGATAGAGTCATTAGAAATAAATTATTTTCTACGCCCATCTGCCCAATGAAGTGGGAAATAATACAATTATACGTAAACTATTAATGCACACTCAACGTTTCAGTTGTTTATCTATTTTTGTCTTAAGATGTACGAACTATTTGTACCAGATGAATCAATAGAACCGATAAAAATAGTGGTGGCAATACATGCATCATGATCTGCGTTATTCTACATACAGAAGTGGGTAATGAAGGCTATTATACGTGAGTTAAATATTAATACACACCAAAAGTTTCAGTTTTTTTATCGTAGAGATGATAGAAATTCATCTTTCACAATAAAACATGATCTATGTATAAAGAAGTGGATAATGATAACTATAATATGTGACTTAAATATTAATCCTCTAAATGGGTCAGTTGTTCATTTGTTAGGTTCTTAAGATGGACGGACTATCCATTCCATTGTTAGAGTCATTAGAAATAAATTATTTTCTACGTCCATCTGCCCAATGAAGTGGGAAAGAATACAATTATACATGAACTATTAATGCACACTCAACGTTTCAGTTGTTTATCTATTTTTGTCTTAAGATGAACGAACTATTTGTACCAGATGAATCAATAGAATCGATAAAAATCATGGTGGCAATACAAACATCATGATCTGCGTTATTCTACATACAGAAGTGGGTAATGAAGGCTATTATATGTGAGTTAAATATTAATACACACCAAAAGTTTCAGTTTTTTTATCGTAGAGATGATAGAAATTCATCTTTCACAATAAAACATGATCTATGTATAAAGAAGTGGATAATGATAACTATAATATGTGAATTAAATATTAATCCTCTAAATGGGTCAGTTGTTCATTTGTTAGGTTCTTAAGATGGACGGACTGTCCATTCCATTGATAGAGTCATTAGAAATAAATTATTTTCTACGCCCATCTGCCCAATGAAGTGGGAAATAATACAATTATACGTAAACTATTAATGCACACTCAACGTTTCAGTTGTTTATCTATTTTTGTCTTAAGATGTACGAACTATTTGTACCAGATGAATCAATAGAACCGATAAAAATAGTGGTGGCAATACATGCATCATGATCTGCGTTATTCTACATACAGAAGTGGGTAATGAAGGCTATTATACGTGAGTTAAATATTAATACACACCAAAAGTTTCAGTTTTTTTATCGTAGAGATGATAGAAATTCATCTTTCACAATAAAACATGATCTATGTATAAAGAAGTGGATAATGATAACTATAATATGTGACTTAAATATTAATCCTCTAAATGGGTCAGTTGTTCATTTGTTAGGTTCTTAAGATGGACGGACTATCCATTCCATTGTTAGAGTCATTAGAAATAAATTATTTTCTACGTCCATCTGCCCAATGAAGTGGGAAAGAATACAATTATACATGAACTATTAATGCACACTCAACGTTTCAGTTGTTTATCTATTTTTGTCTTAAGATGAACGAACTATTTGTACCAGATGAATCAATAGAATCGATAAAAATCATGGTGGCAATACAAACATCATGATCTGCGTTATTCTACATACAGAAGTGGGTAATGAAGGCTATTATATGTGAGTTAAATATTAATACACACCAAAAGTTTCAGTTTTTTTATCGTAGAGATGATAGAAATTCATCTTTCACAATAAAACATGATCTATGTATAAAGAAGTGGATAATGATAACTATAATATGTGAATTAAATATTAATCCTCTAAATGGGTCAGTTGTTCATTTGTTAGGTTCTTAAGATGGACGGACTGTCCATTCCATTGATAGAGTCATTAGAAATAAATTATTTTCTACGCCCATCTGCCCAATGAAGTGGGAAATAATACAATTATACGTAAACTATTAATGCACACTCAACGTTTCAGTTGTTTATCTATTTTTGTCTTAAGATGTACGAACTATTTGTACCAGATGAATCAATAGAACCGATAAAAATAGTGGTGGCAATACATGCATCATGATCTGCGTTATTCTACATACAGAAGTGGGTAATGAAGGCTATTATACGTGAGTTAAATGTTAATACACACCAAAAGTTTCAGTTTTTTTATCGTAGAGATGATAGAAATTCATCTTTCACAATAAAACATGATCTATGTATAAAGAAGTGGATAATGATAACTATAATATGTGAATTAAATATTAATCCTCTAAATGGGTCAGTTGTTCATTTGTTAGGTTCTTAAGATGGACGGACTATCCATTCCATTGTTAGAGTCATTAGAAATAAATTATTTTCTACGTCCATCTGCCCAATGAAGTGGGAAACAATACAATTATACATGAACTATTAATGCACACTCAACGTTTCAGTTGTTTATCTATTTTTGTCTTAAGATGAACGAACTATTTGTACCAGATGAATCAATAGAATCGATAAAAATCATGGTGGCAATACAAACATCATGATCTGCGTTATTCTACATACAGAAGTGGGTAATGAAGGCTATTATATGTGAGTTAAATATTAATACACACCAAAAGTTTCAGTTTTTTTATCGTAGAGATGATAGAAATTCATCTTTCACAATAAAACATGATCTATGTATAAAGAAGTGGATAATGATAACTATAATATGTGAATTAAATATTAATCCTCTAAATGGGTCAGTTGTTCATTTGTTAGGTTCTTAAGATGGACGGACTGTCCATTCCATTGATAGAGTCATTAGAAATAAATTATTTTCTACGCCCATCTGCCCAATGAAGTGGGAAATAATACAATTATACGTAAACTATTAATGCACACTCAACGTTTCAGTTGTTTATCTATTTTTGTCTTAAGATGTACGAACTATTTGTACCAGATGAATCAATAGAACCGATAAAAATAGTGGTGGCAATACATGCATCATGATCTGCGTTATTCTACATACAGAAGTGGGTAATGAAGGCTATTATACGTGAGTTAAATATTAATACACACCAAAAGTTTCAGTTTTTTTATCGTAGAGATGATAGAAATTCATCTTTCACAATAAAACATGATCTATGTATAAAGAAGTGGATAATGATAACTATAATATGTGAATTAAATATTAATCCTCTAAATGGGTCAGTTGTTCATTTGTTAGGTTCTTAAGATGGACGGACTATCCATTCCATTGTTAGAGTCATTAGAAATAAATTATTTTCTACGTCCATCTGCCCAATGAAGTGGGAAACAATACAATTATACATGAACTATTAATGCACACTCAACGTTTCAGTTGTTTATCTATTTTTGTCTTAAGATGAACGAACTATTTGTACCAGATGAATCAATAGAATCGATAAAAATCATGGTGGCAATACAAACATCATGATCTGCGTTATTCTACATACAGAAGTGGGTAATGAAGGCTATTATATGTGAGTTAAATATTAATACACACCAAAAGTTTCAGTTTTTTTATCGTAGAGATGATAGAAATTCATCTTTCACAATAAAACATGATCTATGTATAAAGAAGTGGATAATGATAACTATAATATGTGAATTAAATATTAATCCTCTAAATGGGTCAGTTGTTCATTTGTTAGGTTCTTAAGATGGACGGACTGTCCATTCCATTGATAGAGTCATTAGAAATAAATTATTTTCTACGCCCATCTGCCCAATGAAGTGGGAAATAATACAATTATACGTAAACTATTAATGCACACTCAACGTTTCAGTTGTTTATCTATTTTTGTCTTAAGATGTACGAACTATTTGTACCAGATGAATCAATAGAACCGATAAAAATAGTGGTGGCAATACATGCATCATGATCTGCGTTATTCTACATACAGAAGTGGGTAATGAAGGCTATTATACGTGAGTTAAATATTAATACACACCAAAAGTTTCAGTTTTTTTATCATAGAGCTGATAGAAATTCATCTCCCACAATATAGGATGATCTATGTGTAAAGAAGTGGATATGATAACTATAATATATGAATTAAATATTAATCCTCTAAATGTGTCAGTTGTTCATTTGTTGGGTTCTTAAGATAGACGGACTATCTATTCCATTGATAGAGTCGTTAGAAATAAATTATTTTCTACGTGCATCTGCCCAATGAAGTGGGAAATAATAAAATTATACATAAACTATTAATGCACACTCAACGTTTCAGTTGTCTATTTTTGTCTTAAGATGAATGAACTATCTTTATCAGATGAATCAATAGATTCTACATACAGAAGTGAGTAATGATAATTATTATACGTGAGTTAAATATTAATACACACTAAAATTTTCAGTCTTTTTTTCTTTTTTCTTGAGATAAATGGTGTCTATCAAATCGAGAATGTTGACAGAAAATTAAGTATGATCTACATGTAAAGAAGTGGATAATGATAACTATTTGAGGAACCGGAAAGGCTTTTCTTTCTTATTAAATTCAAACGAATACATGTTTAATAAGTCTTTATTTCTAATCAATAATATAATCAGCCTCGTTAACAACAGCCTTTTGCCATCTATTGTTAAAATTTTGAATCCTGGACCCATAAAAATCAATTAATAATTAAATGCTAATCAACTAAATGTTTTAGGTTCTCATTTGTTAAGAGGGACAGACTATTCATCACATTGATAGAGTCGCTCAGAGCTGAAGTCGATAAAAATTGTGGTGGCAACACATCATGATTTATTTATTATGAAGTTATTATACGTGATTTAAATATTCAGACTCAGAAAATTGTAATTTTTCGTATATTTTGAATTTAAGATGTACGAACTACCTGTCCTTGCCCAATCAATAGTACCGATAGCAAATCGTTGTCGCCATAAATCATGATCTACATATGTACGTCCCATCTGCATAATGAAAGCGTTGCCCGGGTCCACTTGCGTTGCTTTGTGGCGAACAACCTTCTGTGCATGATTTATATGAGGCCAATTGAACCGACGCTGTTTAATGTCAGACAACGCATAACGCCATTTAAAATTGCATTATTAATCGTTCCGTTGCACATTGCCATGTTCTGTTTAATTGGTACACGATAAAGGTCTAATTAGTGGTGTTAATTTCTCTGTTCGATGATGCTAATTACAGTGAAATATTATTTCGTTCTTTGTGTCCGTACACTGATATGAGGCTTTCGGAATTATTTTAACGTACTCAATTAACAATAACAATTTTAGTACACAATTAAATTAATGATAAGTTGATAAAAAATTTAAAAATAAATCGTGATTTACGCTTTATAATTTTGTTGCCATTTTCTGTAAATATCTTTTCAACTAGGGTCTTATTTAACAAAAAAAATTTGACAACTAAAATAGTAAAATAAATTTACTACACAAAATAGTTAATAGTTAATAGGATGGATCTGTTTATATCAAACCTCAAATGTTATTTTAATTAACGTTTTAGACAAATCTATATTGTAAATCTGTAAAAAATATATTTTTAGTTATGCTGTTAATATTTTGTAGCTAATAATTTAAAGTATTTGTTTTATATAAATAAACAATTAGTGTAATTTAATGTTTATTATCAATTAACTTAAATATTTGATATTAATATAGTTTTTAATTACTCGTTAAAATTAAACTTTCGAGTAAACTAAAACAATGTATTTTAGTAAAAAATTTTAAGTTAAAATGTTAATCCATTAATGATAAAAATATTAGCTTCAATTTTATTGAAGTAAATATACTTATTATTTCGAGAATTTGATGACTGAATAAATAATATTATTCAATAAATTACTTTTAATACTATTAACAAAAATATAAAATTAATAATGTATTTATTTCGAGTATTTGACGGATGAGTTGAATAATATTATTCAATCAGATACTTATAACAATTAATATAAATATCAAATTATTGTTAATAATGGTATAAATGAATAACCTAATTTTCTTCAAATGACAAAAATCTGTAATTTTTAAATAATAACTATCTATGTAAAAATATTTAAATATTTGATTTGAACTACTAGTTTTAATTTTATTAAAGTTTTTATGATTGTTTATGAAAACGTGAGAGCCTTTTCATTTTTATTTGAACCCATTAAAATGAACCCTGATATTTTGACAATTTGACGAATGTGTGGAATAATATTCTTCAATCAATTACTTATAACTATTAATATAAACATCAAATTATTATTAATAATATTTAATAGTAGTTGCATAAAATAAATTAATAATTAAATTTTCTTCAAATGACAAAAATCTGTAATTTTTAAATAATAACTATCTGTGTAAAGATATTTAAATATTTGATAATTATATATCTTAAGTAAAATTAGAACTAATAGCTTTAATTTTATTAAATTTATTATTATTGTTTATGAAAACGTGAGAGCTTTTTCATTTTTATTTAAACCCATTAAAATGAACCCTGATATTTTGACAATTTGACGAATGTGTGGAATAATATTATTCAATCAATTACTTATAACTATTAATATAAACATCAAATTATTATTAATAATATTTAATAGTAATTATATAAAATAAATTAATAATTAAATTTTCTTCAAATGACAAAAATCTGTAATTTTTAAATAATAACTATCTGTGTAAAAATATTTAAATATTTGATAATTAATCTTAATTAAAATTAGAACTACTAGCTTTAATTTTATTAAAGTTTTTATGATTGTTTATTAAAACCTGATAGCTTTTCCATTTTTACTTGAATCCAGTAAAATATGCCTTGTTATTTCGAGAATTTGAAGGATGAGTTGAATAATATTATTAAATCAATTACTTATAACTGTTAATATAAATATCAAATTACTATTAATAATATTTAACAGTAATTGTACAAAATAAACTAATAAGTAAATTTTGTTCAAATGCTAAAAAATCTGTAATTTTTATATAACTTAACAGTGTAAAACTATTTAAATCTTTGAAAAATATGTCTTATATGATAATATAATATTAGCAATTTTGTTAAAACAATATTTTAGTCAAAATATTGGTGTGTTAATTTATATCGCCAATTTACCTCAAATTTGACCCATTTTTAATAATGGTGGATGCGCCCAATTTTTTGTAATAATCAACATGCAATTTTTTATATTAAATAAGAGAAAAAAAGTTTTTTATTTTATCATCAAGATTGATGTTAAGTACTTTTTGTTATTAATTTAATTTTTAAAGTAAGGTCACAAATATATTTTTTTTCTTAAATTAAGAGGGATGTCCACTTTTAGTAACTAATTGTGTGAGTTTTAGACTAATTGTTTTATCAGTGTTTTAAAAGTAAATAATTAATTAAAAATATTTATTGTTAAATTATAAATATGAATGTAAATCAATTTTTTATTACGAATAATAAATCCGCCGAATTAAAATACGTAACACGATTGGAAGGTGCACCCTAAACGTATCAAATTGCGCAGAAGCCAGCCACCCCGGCTCGGTGGTGCATAATATTTTATGACGTTTTTATGGTGGAACATCTCAACATACAGGCGCTGCAGCGGAAAATGCGCCGGGACCGGAGCCGGAGCCACCACGATCACGCATTCGTAAACGTGGAAAATAAGACCGCCACGACTAATTTAGATCTCCGTGAATTGCCTGCATTTAGCGGATTCTGCAGGATTTGTTTGTTTTTAGTGGGTTGGCAAATATAGAGGGGATTATGCGTTTTTTATGTCTGGCTGGTGTCAACAGTCTGCACTCGGATTAACCGGGAATAAATTAATCTGACAGTTCAAGTTGTTTCTCACTAAATTTTATTCATTATTAAGCACTATTTTACTGAATTAATAGTTATGGCATACAAATTTTTTAATAAATATTTATTTACAATAAATTAACAACAAAAGTCTAGACCATAATGTCTTAATCAATACGTTTTTGTCATATACATATATATATATATATATATATATATATATATATATATATATATTATTTAATTGTTTAAAATATTTATTTACAATAAATTAACAAAAATTTTGATCATAATGTCATACATACATATTATTTAATTGTTTAAAATATCAAAACAATAAATGTTTTTTATTTTTAAATTAAAATTTATTGCTTTTCTTTCAACTCTCTTGTCGTATCGTATTTATGACAAATAATTAAATCTGAAATATTTACATTACTAATAACATTTTAATTATTTAAAAACATAACAACAAAGAAACTACTTTGATCATTCTGAATTTTGAGAGAGACATTATGCACGACAGAGACAGTAAAAAATTTCCACTACGAAGCAAATTTGCAGATCTTTACTGTCTTTGTTGAGCATGTTTTCTCTCTCTAAATTCAGTCGGATCAAACGGTTTTCGATTGGTAAATTTAAACACAACAAATAATTTTTAATTCAACATAATATTTAATAATTTCAGTTAGTTGAAGAAAGGGTTTTAAATCATACTTGAAAATATTCCTTAAAAATATTAAATTAGCGAAAATGTTAGGTTTACGACAAAGCAATAGAATAAATAAATAAATATATTAATTTTAAAATTAAAAAATTAAGACATTAAAATATAAATAATAATATAATAATAATTGCTTAAAATATCAAAAATATCAGCATAAAATTATCAATACAAATATTTTAATCTTTTATTTTTAAATTAAATAAATATATGTAGAATTATTTTTATTTATTGCTTTTCTTTCAACTGTCTTGTATCGTATTTATGACAAATAATTAAATCTGAAATATTTACATTACTTATAACATTTTAATTATTTAAAAACATAACAACAAAAAAAATTACTTTGATCATTTTGAATTTTGAGAGAGACATCATGCACGACAGAGATTGCAAAAGCAAATTTGCAGACCTTCACTGTCTCTGTTGAGCATGATGTCTCTCTCTAAATTCAGTCGGATCAAACGGTTTTCGATTGGTAAATTTAAACACAATAAATAATTTTTAATTCAATATAATATTTAATAATTTCAGTTAGTCGAAGAAAGGGTTTTAAATCATGCTTGAAAATGTTCCTTAAAAAGATTCGATTAGCCAAAATGTTAGCTTTACGACAAATTAATAGAAAAAATAAATAAATATATTAATTTTAAAATTAATTAAATTAAATATCTTGAGTTTAGATTTAGAAATTGTTTCATCATTTTATTTATTAATAATGTTTTTCCTCTTTTTACTAGGACAAGTGAGTGTACTCTTAATTTTTAAAATTATGTCCATAATATATAAAATATTTACAAATTTTTAACGGTCTTATTTTTCCACAAACAATTCAAATGATCAATATATTATTTAGTACTGAAGTACATTTTCCATTTAACTGGTGTTAATATTTATATTTAAATGTCAATTTTTAAAAATATATTTAAAATTTTCATATTTTTTAATTTAATTGTAACATACAACATTTATTAAATAAATTTAAAATTCTAGAAGTATAATTTCAGATTTTTAACGGTCTTATTTTCCCTGAATAATGTAAAATGTTTCTTTAATTAAAATGATCAATATATTGTTATATTGATAATATAAAGATATCAAAATTCTATTTTACTATTTTCAACACTTTTTTATGTTTGTATTGTTTATCTCTAAAAAAAATTATGACAATTAATTTGAAATTTTCGAAAACAACAACAATATTCACTTTTTTTAATAAAAAACAATTTCTTCTTTTAACATTAAGTATATCAACTTGAATATATGAATCAAATTGGAGTTATCGATTATTTAATATTGGTAAAAAATAAAGATTATACATCTTCGTGACTACATTTGTTATTGTGTTAGTTCTAACATTATTATTTTGATATATTTGTCCCTGTTTTTTTATTACGTTGAATAAATGGTAATGATAAATAAATTAATTTATTCAACGTAGTAACCAAAACAATAACAAATTTCATCACTTCATCGAGTATTTGCAAATGTTTAACTAGTTACCATCACATTTTAAGAGAGAATAAACAATTTTAAAATAAAAATAGTGTTTACTGTATAAGTTTTCTTAATTAAAACAAACAATCAAATATCTTAAATACATCCTTAATAAATTAGAAAACAAAAATATTTTCTAGTATATCATTGGTGTTAAGTTAATGACAATTTTAAAATCCCTTAACTCTATTTTTCAGGGGTACTTTTTTATTACATATGAGTATCTGAGATGGGACACAATCTCCACTATTTTGGCACCCACTATATATGGCTAAATATATTTTTTAGTTATCTATTACCAGTAATTCTTGTTGCCCCTCAATATTTTTATATTTTTCGTTTTAAACATATCATTTAATATATAATATTTTGTGTATGTCATTTTTTAAACTATATTGATAAGCATAAATAAGTAGTAATAGAAATATATTAGAAAGTAGTATAAAATGGTTGAAAGTCAATTAAAATACATGTTTTTAAGGGCTACTAAAACTACAGAGAACTTGGCTGATTAAAAAGAAAAATTCTAGTAAGTCAGCGATGTTAAGTTCTCTAGAAACCATTTTCTATCTTAATGTGAGACATAATCTATTACAGTGTCGATTTTGCTAATAATTTTTTATTATTACATATAAACCACGATATGACAACCCTGTACATATATGTAATATTTTTATATTTTTTGTTTTAGATATTCATTTTTATTTAATACTTACGAAAAACGTTAATTATATTTAACATATTTTGTGTGTGTGTGTCAAATCACTTTAATGTCTTTTAATAAGCTATATAAAAATAAATTTTATAAACAAACATTTTATGAACAAAAAAGCTGAAGTATAAGTATATAATAAAACTACTATAAAATGGGTAACTATTATAAAAATTTAAATTCATTCGAAGACTACTAAAACTACAGACGCCATGGAGAAATAAAAACTCCGGCTGATTGATTTATGATTGGACTGAAACTAGAAATTGCATACAAGGAATAGGCCTGAATAACCTTGCGTGTTTTTATGATACCAGTTTTTCAGGAACAACAATAACTGACCTAGTTCTACCACCAACTTTCTACATACTTCTGTGTCTCGTGTAAAGCATACTTAAAGCTTTATTACTTGTGTCGTAGTAGAAAACACATGTTAAATTGGGATGTTTTAAATGTGTCCAACTTTATGTATTAATAAAGAGAAGTGACCTATTTTACCCAATTATAATATTGTAAAAATATTTACGTTATTTATTCATCAAAATTTATTATTATTATTTTAATAATACGAGTATTAAAAATAAATGGGCATAATTCGAGAAATGTCTGATATGTATTCGGTAAATTTATTTATTATAATTTAGGTTAATAATAAATATATATAATATAATAATATTTTTTAGTATTTAGCTTACATATAATATTTCTGGAGAATTTGAAAAAAATTAATATTGTTGCCTATAATATTATTTATAATTTTAAAAAACAAATTTTATATTCTTGCATAAAAATTATTAATTTTTAGAAAAATTATCATTAGTAATATTAGTAGTAGACTCCTAACAAAAATATTTTTCAAATATTTCATAGACTACAATATAATATATCCCGAAACTCTCTGTACACTTAAAACAGTTTATCTCTCTCTGCACTCTTATGAAAAAATAACTAATAATTTATACTTTAAATAAGACATTAGAACTATAACATAGAGTCATATTCTTTGAAGAAAAGTGTCTGTAAATAGTTAACTTTGTCAAAAAAAAAAAAAAATATATAATAAAAATGTAATAATTTTTCGAAATTTGCCAAATGTCTTTGAACTAATAATGAAAAAATAACTGTAATAATTACTTTAAATAAGACTTTAAAACTATAATAACATATTAACAAAAATTGTCTTATCCTAAGTAGAAAAGTGTATGTAAAAAGTTATTTTCTTGATCAAAAATAAATAAAAATGGTACTCCAGTTTTTCGAAATTTGCAAAATATCTCTGAACACAATTTAGTTTATATTTTCTGGCATCTAAAATGTAGTATCTCATTCAATGAAGAAGTGTCTGTAAAATGTTAACTTTGTCAAAAAAAAATAATATATAATAAAAAATTCAAAATTTTCTCTGAACACTTAAATCAAACTAATAATAAAAAATAACTATAATAATTACTTTAAATAAGACTTTAGAACTATAATAACATATTAACATGAATTGTCTTATTCTAGATAGAAAAGTGTCTGTAAAAAGTTATTTCTTTGATCAAAAATAAATAAATAAATAAAATGTTACAATAGTTTTTGAAAAAATAACTATAATAATTTATAGTTTAATTAAGGCTTTGGAACAATAATAATATATTAAGATGAAATATCTTATTCTAGATAATAAAGTGTCTGAAAAATTTATTTTTTTATCAAAATTAAATAAAAATGTTACTATATATTTTTTAATTTTCTGATCTTTTATGAATAAATAACTATAATAATTTATATTTTAAATAAGACCTTAGAACTATAATAACATTAAAATGAAGTTTCTTATTCTAGGAAGAAGTATCTGTAAAAAGTTAAGTTGTCAAAAAAAATGTTTCTACAGTTAAAATGTTTCTACAGTTTTACGAAATTTGCCAAATATATCTGCATACTTTATTAGTTTATCCCTTTCTGGAAAAAATAACTGCAATAATATATATTTTAAATGATACTTTAGAAATATATTAACATGAAGTGTCTTTCTCTATGTAGAGAAGTGTCTGTAAAAGTCTGACAGTAATATATCAAGATGAAGTATCTTATTCTAGGTAGAAAAGTCTATGTAAAAAATTATTTCCTTGATCAAAATTAAATAAATAAATAAACAAAAATGATACTACAATTTTTGTAAAAATAACTATAAAAATTTATACTTTAGAACTATAATAACATATTAAGATAAAATTTGTTCTAGGAAAAAAAGTGTATGTAATATGTTATTATGTTTGTATCTCTGCAATAATTTATACTTTAAATAAGACTTTATTCTAGGTAGAAAAATGTCTGTAAAATAACTACAATAACATCAAAAATAAATAAATAAATAAATAAATAAAAATGTTACTACAGTTTTTGAAAAAATATCTATAATAATTTATACTTTAAATAAAACATTAGAACTAAAATAACATATTAAAATAAAGTATCTTATATAGAAAGTGTCTGTAAAAAGTTATCTTTGTCCAAAAAATGTTATATAATCAAAAATCAACAGTTTTTCGAAATTTGTCAAATATATTTCCATACTTAAATCAGTTACCTCTGATCTCTTATAAAATAACTATAATAATTTATAATTTAAATATGACTTTTTGAAAAGTGTATATAAAATGTTATTATCTCTGTTAAAAAAATGATAATAAATAATCAAAAATGTTACTACAGTTTATCCTTTTCTGATCTCTTATGAAAAAACAACTACAATAATTTATATTTTAAATGAGACTTTAGAACTATAATAATATATTAACATGAAGTGTTTCATTAAACAGTTATTTAACAAAAATATTAATACAATTTTTGTAAAATAACTATAATAATGTATACTGTAAATTTTCTTAATCAAAAATAAATAAATAAAATTTTATTACAGTTTTTCGAAATTTGCCCAATGTCTCTGAACACTTATTCTAGGTAGAAAAGAGTCTATAAAATGTTATTTACTTTGTCAAAAATAAATAAATAAATAAATAAAAATGTTATTACAGTTTTTCAAAATTTACCGAATATCTTTGTACACTTAAATTAGTTCGTCTCTTTCTGGTCTCTTTTAAATAAGACTTTAAAAATATAATAATATAATAAAATGAATTATCTTAATCTAGACAGAAAAGTTCCTGCAAAAGATTATTATTGTTTGTCACAAAATAAATAATTACACTAGTTTGCCAAATATCTCTGAACACTTAAGTCAGATTCTCAAGACTTTAATGATTTTAATTTTACATTACGGCAAAGCATGTTATAATTGATGTAATTACATAAGTACCATAAATTATTATTATATTATAATATTGAGCCATTACACAAAATGTGACATAAACATCAAATAACGGGTCGTATTCCGTAACTGTAAATGAAAAGGGTTAAAAACTGACACCAATAAACCCAATAGATCTACCGTTATGCCTCTAATCGGCCGTTGCCGATGCGAAACCGCAATCCACGCAGTGGGAGCCTGCGGATCTAACCACAAAAGGTTCTTGTTGATGCGAAGGGCCGATACAGCACCCGAAAACTACAATGCGTCCACTTTCTAAATATGCAAAGCAAAAAATGACCCAGATTCGATGGCACGACTGGACGGTCCTCCCAAAACTTTCTAAACCGCCTAACAGAAAAATTTAGTGCGGTTTAATGCCAGTCGCAGTGCATAGTATCAATTTTATAAACGTCTAACGGATGTTCTGTGTTTGTATAATTGTTTCTAGTTTGGTGTGTTGTTTGAATAGTGTGGGTGGTGTTTTGAATGTTATTTGTTTGGTGCAAGATCGAAGATCAATCTGACAAGAAATTAATTGGTCAAAATCTCTCATAAGGAAGAATAACTAACTAGAAAGAACATCATTAATTAATATTATGGTAAACATCATTAAAACGTAAGGTAATAGTAAATTCTGATTAAATACTACACATGCATTGTGTGTTCGGTACTCGTTAACGATTGCATGTTTATGTAAAAATTATAAAATGAATTAAAACTGCTACTAATTGCAATGTTTTAAGGTAATTGCTTTTTATATCTTTTTAATTTAATTTCAAACAAACTTAACTATTTTTACTAGATTATATTAATTAAGATAAAAACAAAATTAAGCTAAACATATTTTTATTTTGAGAAAAATAAATATGTAAAATACTATTTTCTGATTTTCAGTGGATTTTAATAATGAAATAAATTATTTACAATGAATAAATATTCTTGAAACTATGGATTAGATTGCTATGTTTTAAAATAATTATGTTTGACACGTTAGTTTCTTTTAATTTTCAAAATTTGATAGATATTTGGAACCAGTATATATTCTTGAAAATTTAATTTAAAATAAATTAATTTGAAAGTTTAATTTAAACCAAATTTCGAATTAAATTAATGTAAAATCTGATATTTTCTGTCATAAAAAACTAAAGATTGTAGTTTTCCTTAATTTTAAAATTTATAACAAATTTAGAATGAAGTTTATGTAAATTTTCACAATTATTTATCTGTTATAAAAAACATTTACTAATAAATAAACTAAAAGTCCGTAAAATAATATTTAGTGATTATCAGAAGATATTTTCAGTAAATTCTTCTTTTTAATATAATTATTTTTGATATGTTAGTTTCTAATAAATAATTCGTTTAATTTATAACAAAGTTCGAAATAAATTCATGTAAATTTTCAATTTTATAATACTATTTATCTGTCATAAATAAATATAGATTGTGTTTCCCTTAAATAATTAATTTATTTTAATTTTAAAATTTTTAACAAATTTAGAATGAAATTTATGTAAAATTTCATAATTCCTTATAAAATAATCAATTTAATATTAAATAAACCAAAATTCCATAAAATAATATTTACTGATTTTCAGATGTTAGTTTCAGTAGATTACTCTTTTGTAAAATAATTATTTTTGATATGTTAATTTTCCTTAAACAATTAGTTTTCATTATAACCAATTTCGAATTAATTTAATGTAGAACCTCAAATTTTTAATACTACTACTAAATTTAAGACTTAAATAATTATTTTTTTTTTTTTTAATTTTAAAATTTATAATAAATTTAGAATTAAATTTATGTAAAACTTCATAATTTCTTATCAGTATTACTATTTATATATTATAAAAAATCAATTTTATATTCAATATACTAAAATACCATAAAATAATATTTACTAATTTTACAGATTTTAGTTCAGTAGATTCTTTTTAAAATAATTATTTTGGATATGTTAATTTCTATTAAAAATTAGTTTAAATTATAACAAATTTCGAATTAAATTTATGAAAATAATAAATTTTTAATACTATTTGACTGCAGAAATGAATCAAGTTACTTTTAAAAATTAAAGTTTAAATAATTAATTTGTTTTTAATTTTAAAATTTATATTAAATTTATGTAAAATTTTATAATTCCTTATTAGTGTTACTATTTATCTGCTATAAAATAATTAATTTGATATTTAAAAATTCCATAAAATAAGATTTACTAATTTTCAGAGGTTAGTTTCAGTAGATGACTCTTTTAAAATAATTATATTCGGTATGATAATTTCTATTAAATAATTAGTTTAAATAATTAGTTTAATTTATAACAAATTCCTAATTAAAATCATGTAAAATCTCAAATTTTTAATACTTTTCGTCTGTCACAAATAAATCAAAATTTATGTATAATAAATTTAGAATTAAATTTATGTAAATTTTCATAATTCCTTATTTGTATTACTATTTATCTGTTATAAAATAATCAATTTAATATTAAATGAACTAAAATTTCATAAAATTAATTACTGAAAAAATTAATTTCAGAAAATTACTCTTTTTTAAAATAATTATTTTTGATATATTAATTTCTATTAAATAATTTGTTTAAATTATAACAAATTTCGAATTAAATTAATGTAAAATCTCAAGTTTTTAATATTATTCGTCTGTCATAAAGAAATCAAGATTTTGGCCCCCCCCCCTTAAAATTAATAATTATTTTTTTCAATTTTAAAATTTATAATAAATTTAGAATTAAATTTATGTAAAATTTAATAATTCCTTATTAGTATTACTATTTATCTTTATAAAAAATTAATCTTTATAAATAATTAAATATCCTAAAACTACATAAAATAATATTTACTGATTTGCAGAGGTTGTAAATTACGTGTCAGTAAATTACTATTTTTTAAAATGATTATTTTTGATATGATGAGTCTTCAATAAATAATTCGTTTAATTTATAACAAATTTCGAATTAAATTCATGTAAAATCTCAAATTTTTATTTGAGTTATTCGTTTGTCATAAACAAATCAAGATTGTAGCTTCCCTTAAATAATTAAATTACTTTTATTTTAAAATTTATAACAAATTTAAAATGAAATTTATCTAAAATTTCATAATTCTTTATTAGTATTACTATTTATTTTTTATAAAAAAATCAATTTATTGTTAAATGAATTAAAATTCCATAAAAAAATATTTTACTGATTTTCAGAGGTTAGTTTCAGGTTCAGATTACACAATTATTTTTTATATAAATTTGGAATTAAATTCAAGTAATATCTGAACATTCTTTATTATTAACTATTTTGTAATAAAAAAGTAAGATAATATTAAATAATTTTCAATTCTATAAAAATAATATTTACCGATTTTTATTTAATTTTAATAATAATTAAAGAACATTTCCAATACCAAATATTGTAGTGTAAATTTAAAATATGTAACAAATATGAAATAAAATTTATCTAAAATTTCAAATTTATTTATTATTAATACTATTTATCTGTCATAAAAAAATCAGTAAAATAAAATTAAATAAAAAATAATATTGACTTATTTTTAATCGATTTTAACAATAAAACAATTGATTTCCAACGATAAATATTATTATTAACATTCTTTATTATTAACTATTTTGTATTAAAAAAGTAAGATAATATTAAATAATTTGCAATTCTATAAAAATAATATTTACCGATTTTTAGTTAATTTTAATAATAATTAAAGAACATTTCCAATACCAAATATAGTAGTATAAATTTAAAATATGTAACAAATATGAAATAAAATTTATCTAAAATTTCAAATTTATTTATTATTAATACTATTTATCTGTCATAAAAAAATCAGTAAAATAAAATTAAATAAAAAATAATATTGACTTATTTTTAATCGATTTTAACAATAAAACAATTGATTTCCAACGATAAATATTATTATTAACATTCTTTATTATTAACTATTTTGTATTAAAAAAGTAAGATAATATTAAATAATTTGCAATTCTATAAAAATAATATTTACCGATTTTTAGTTAATTTTAATAATAATTAAAGAACATTTCCAATACCAAATATAGTAGTATAAATTTAAAATATGTAACAAATATGAAATAAAATTTATCTAAAATTTCAAATTTATTTATTATTAATACTATTTATCTGTCATAAAAAAATCAGTAAAATAAAATTAAATAAAAAATAATATTGACTTATTTTTAATCGATTTTAACAATAAAACAATTGATTTCCAACGATAAATATTATTATTAACATTCTTTATTATTAACTATTTTGTATTAAAAAAGTAAGATAATATTAAATAATTTGCAATTCTATAAAAATAATATTTACCGATTTTTATTTAATTTTAATAATAATTAAAGAACATTTCCAATATCAAATATTGTAGTGTAAATTTAAA
Organism: Aethina tumida; assembly: GCF_024364675.1. Lineage (NCBI taxonomy): Eukaryota > Metazoa > Arthropoda > Insecta > Coleoptera > Nitidulidae > Aethina > Aethina tumida. The sequence continues at coordinate 6,207,510 of NC_065437.1, forward strand.
ATATGTAACAAATATGAAATAAAATTTATCTAAAATTTCAAATTTATTTATTATTAATACTATTTATCTGTCATAAAAAAATCAGTAAAATAAAATTAAATAAAAAATAATATTGACTTATTTTTAATCGATTTTAACAATAAAACAATTGATTTTCAACGATAAATATTATTGAAGTATACAGCAGAGTATTATTTTTTAATATAACTATTTTTGATCATTTAACCTCCATTAGATTATTGGTTTATTTCAATTATATATTTAAAATAGTTTTTTTCTTTATTATTGTTATTATTAAATAATTAAATAAACAAAAATTCGATAAAAACAATATTTACTGACTTTCAGTAGATGTTAATATAATAAAACCATTAATTTTTAGAACTATTTCTTTTTTTATATATTCTTGTTTTCTCGATAATATATAAAAATATTAGAACTAAGTAAAAATTTATATAGTTTTATCAAATTTAGACTATTTTTAAATTTGTAAGCATTATGTTTTATGCTTACTAATTAATCTTTGTTTAAATAGCAACTATTTGAAAAACATATCCCAGCTTAGCCAGATAAAAACATTTTGCCACATAATTGAATTAGAAGCAAGATCCACAGTCCATAGCAAACATATTGCCAATTACGGCGTATTTAATAAACATTTAATTAATTTACGGACATGAACAGCGTTTGGCTTATCGACCAGACTTCTGGTGCCAGCCAATCAACGACGCCAAAGGGAAACCGGTAACTTAATCATTTTCTGACCATGAACGTTGGCGTCTAAACATTCGGAACGTTTGATTAGGTCGGACTTTTACTCACATTTCGCGCCGATTGCAGATTCACCGGACAACATTGGCGGCGGACCGATCGACTGGGGATGGTGCTGAAACACATAGACACAGTAATTAACTATTTTTATAGATACGGATCAAAATTAATTTAATATTTGGCGCCATGTTTTTACAAAAAGTATATTTCTCCCAATTTATATAATATTCTTAATTACTAATATCTAAATAAAAAAATTAAAAATACTATCCAATAAAATTTATTTAATTTATTATAATAATAAAAAAAGTAATTACTACATTTCTATAAAATAATTCCGTAATTTTATTCGATGAAGCTTACTACTCTTTTATTTATCAAAATATATATCAGTATATTTACTTATGTCGCTTCTTTTCTTGTAATTAAAATCATCTTTTAATAAGCTGATAGGCGGCAAATAATATAATTAATTATTGTTTACAAATTGATTAATTTAACATCATTTTGTAATATAAAATATGAGTGGAAATATTCATTCAACTGACAGCTATAATTTCACTTAAATTAAAGTAATAAAATAATAATATAATTTTTACAAAATCTTAAAAGAATTTAAAAATGTTAATTTAATACATATATATTACAAAAATAAAGCAATTTTAATACATATTCATTTTAAAATTCTAAATATCTTTTTAATCTAATTAAAATAATCATAATATTAACACTATTTGACATATATTATATTTATCTATAAAAAAACTAAATAACTCCATTTAATTATTATTTAATCATAAAATAAAAATATTATATTTTAATATGTTTTATTGATATTTATTGATTGATATATAAAATCCGAATGAATATTTTAAAATATATTAAATTTGTGTGTATTTTCTTTCTCCATATTTACCGTATTGTAAAATTTTATCTTTAAGTATTTAATATTTTAAATTACTAAAATGATTATATATTGTTTAAAATGTCAATGTAGTAATATATAGAAATTATTTTATTTTATTTAACAATTTATAAATATTAAATTTTTTTTTATTTTGTAATGACAACATATTCAACAATAATGTATAATGTACATAAAATAGTACTTATAAAATTTCATCCTTTTTCATACGGAATAAATTTTATTTATTTAGATATTTATTATTTTATACTAATTAAAATGACAAAATGTTTAAATCTATAGAAAATAATACATTTAAAATATCTTGATTGTCCAATATAATTAGGAATGAATATTTTTAAATATGTAATTATATTAAATATTTGTGAATTTTTACTTAAAAAATTATATATTATTTAAAATGTTACAAATACAAAATATAATATATAATAATTAATAAATATACAGAAAGTAATATATTTAAATTTTTTTCTTAAAATTGTCAAAAATTTTAATCGTCTCCATTATACTTTGTATGTTTTCATATTCTACATATTTATCTTCATTTGAAATATTATTTTTATTTATTATTTTAATTTATTTAACAACTTAATAAATAAGTCTTATATTCATATAATATTTTTGTTATTTAAACTGATGAAACGTACAAACATATAGAAAATAATACATTTAAAATATATTGATCATCCGATGTAATTAGAAATGAATATTTTTAAATATATAATTATTATATTTGTGAATTTTTACTTAAAAATTATATATTGTTTAAATTGTTAATATAATAATTTTCAGAAATTTATTTTTATCTTAAATAAATAAATTTTAAATTTTATTGTTATTAAAATTTTTGTTATTTTTAAAGACAAATTATTCACCGATATTTATTAAAAATATAGAAAATAATATATTTAATTTTTTTTCTAAAAATATTAAAAATTTTCAAAAATTTTAATCGTCTCGATTTTGTGAAATGATTATACTTTTCTATTCTACATATGACCTTAATTTGAAATATTATTTTTATTTATTATTTAAAAAATATATTGTTTAAAATATTAAATTCAGTTCAAACCAATAATTCTCAAAAATATTTTCAACCATTATTTTATATGTAATTTAAAAATTTTATTTATATAATATTTTTTGTAGTTTTTAGTGATAAAATATTCAACAATAATTTATAAACACAGAAAATAATACATACTTAAAAATAATACAATTCTTAAAAAAATTATGAATATATAGATATAAATAAATAAATTTTAAATATTTTTCTAAACAATATTTATATTCATTGCTTATAAAATATATTAAATATTTGTGTATTTTTATATTCTACATCTTTATCTTCATTTGAAATATTATATTTATTTATTATTTAAAAACTATATTGTTTAAAATATTAAATTCAGTTCAAACCAGTAATTCTCAAAAATATTTTCAAATATTATTTTAAATGTTAAATTAAAAAATTTTGTTTATATAATATTTTGTGTTGTTTTCAGTGATATTCAATAATATTATAAATACACAGAAAATAATATATTTACAATTCTTAAAAAATTATAAATATATAGATATAAATAAATAAATTTTAAAATAATTATATTAATTTTTTAAAAATATTAAAAATGTTTAATTTAATTGATTTGTTAATAATATAATAAACTATAAGATTATATTTATATTAATTTTTTGTCGTATTTTTAAGATTAATTGAACAATATTTTTTATTATTGTTTTTTTAAAAAATTACCTAAATTTAATAAAAAGAAAACTACTAAAAAAATTAATCATCAATTATTAAATTAAATTAAAGTTATAAAATCAAAATAAAAATAAAATAATAAAAATTTATAATAAACATTTTTTTAATATATTTTCTATATATTTCTTCATTTTTCTTTAAGTCTTTATATATTATTTTAATTTTTTTTAAAAGTTTATTGTTTGTTATATTAATTTTTTGTTGTATTTTTAAGATTAATTGAACAATATTTTTTATTATTGTTTTTTTTTAAATTACCTAAATTTAATAAAAACAAAACTACTAAAAATATTAATAATAAATTATAAATTAAATTAATATTATAAAATTAAAATAAAAAAAATTTTCTTTATGTCTATTTCTATATATTATTTTAAATTATTTAAAAGTTATGTATTTATTGTTTAAAATTTAACAATTTAACATATAAATTTGAATATTTTGTAAATAATAAATTTTTGATGATAAATACGTTTTATTTAACAAATTAATAATAATTTTATTTGTATTAATTTTTTGATACTTTTTCTAATTAATAGCTATATTTAACAAAGCATAATTATTAAAAAATAAAATGAAACAATTTATTATATTTCTTATATTTAATATTTTATTGATAGAAGTAAATAGAAAAAAAAAACAAAAAATCATTAAACATTAAAATTAATAAAAAACTCAAAGATTAAAATTAAAAACTAAATTTAGCCTACTTAATATTTATATATTATTTTTGAATAATATAAACAAATTACAAACAAAGCTTAAAAGAAATAAATTTATAACAAATGCATTTTCAACAGTAAAATTGAATTTATATTTCCCAAAAATATATAATTTGTGATTATTTTATTTTTCTGCCAAATTTATCAGACAATATTATATTTATATTACATATCTTAAAATTTCTCAGAAATATCTTTGTATACTGATATTATTTATGATAATTTTTGAATATTAATTCATGAATGTATTCATTATTATGTACTAAAAAGTCCACACAAATAAAATTTTTTATAATTAAGTTGTTTATATAAAATATGTATGATTAAGCTATTAATTAAAACTGTTTTCTGGTCAATGGAAAATATAATTTTAATATTTATGATTTGATTAAATTTATTCAATATCTTAATATTGCTGATTTTGCGACAGAAGCAATTTTCCACCCACACAATAAAACTGAAAACGACCCGAAAGAGAGAAAACCGCCCGAAACCGCGAATGCACTTCGCCGAACCGGAGTTCAAATCAATCGGAAAGTCATCAAAGTCGTTGCTGACGTGGTCGTTCAGTCAGGTTCGACGAGAGCAGATCGGGCGCAGTACGCGGCCGCTTCGTCGACGACACAGATCAAGATGGCCGACATTCACTGTGACCGGCATCGGTGGTGGGGAGTTACCGTGTAAAGGGGGTGGTTTTTCGGCATGGCATCGATCCCGGATCCCGTTTTGCCCGTTTCCGCACGCACACACACACACACACCAGACGTCATATAGACGTCTGGCTTTGGCCCGTATCAGCGTCGCATCGCACACATTCAATTAAGCAGCTGCGGAGCAACAAGCTGCGATACAAACACGTGCCACCCAGCCACGGACTGATTGGGGGGCAATTTTTTTTTATTGAGTTGTTTGTCATGCCAATGGGGCTGGGAACAATTTCGTGTTGTTAACGAAATTGATTTTATTAGTACTGTTATTGATATTGGACTCTCACTACTTAAAACAATTTAATCAAAATTGAAAATAAATTGTATATTATATCCCAAAAGCTATACTCCATTCAGATGTGACATTTTAAAACATTTAAAAAACATTTTGATTACTTCACTTAAGTCAATGGGAGTCAATTCGTGAATGATGGAATGTAAAGAAATTTGCACGGCTCTCATTGCATCCGAAGAATCGGCCGAGTGGGATATTGTGTATCTTTGTACGGGAGAGAAAGCCGAGAACCAGTTTTTCAAGTCACTCAACCTACTGGCCATGTCTGTGGATTGGTAGTGGATATCTGTGTGGACAAAAATTCGAAATACCACATGCCAATCATTTGACCGCGGCGTTAATGTCTCTTTTTGGACGCATGCTGATGCTGCAATCTCAACATATTTGATCTGCTGGCAAGGTGTGAGCAACGATCAAAAAATTAATTGGTGGTCTAAACGTAATCATTTCACATATTGGCTGTTTCATCTTGAAATTCAGTTTAACATTCAATAAAGCCCCATTTAAAAAAAAAACCTAGTGTCACATAATGAAGCTATTAAGATGATAATTAATAGGACCAACAAACGTGACTAAACGACAATAACATAACATAAGTTTGCAAATAATTCGCCATTAATTATGTATATCAACACTGCCATAAAAATACTTTAACACCAGCTAGGAATATTTTTTTTTTCTAATTATTTCTGTCTGGTATGTATATGTGCAATATTTTACAGATTCCTAAAATGGCCAAAAAAATGGCCAGGTACCTTTCAAACCTATCATTATACACTTTATGCAATGAACGATGGGAAAATGTCTGAGAGCCTTCTTGGAATAGGTGTGGTTTAGGGACCTTGACAAGATTGTAACCATAAATCATCGATGATTGAATAGACTGAAAATGTTTATGTCGATGAAAAATATTTGTAACGATTAATTACATTTTTTTTTAATGATCAATTTTTCAAAATTTTGACAATGACAAAATTAAAAAAAATATTTTAAAATTACAGTGCTCGACATAAATAAAAAGATTTGATTTATCTCCTTTCTAGGAAATTAATATTTTTTACTTAAAAATCATTTTTTATATCTTAACTATAAAGGTACAAATGTGCATTTTAAAAATATAATTGTTTTTTTATTTTAAACAACATACATAAAAAAATGTTTGTTTCAGAATTAGTTGTACATAATTTGCTCATTTACAAATATTATTTTGTTAAAATGAAATCAAAAATATTTAAAATAACTATTTAGTGCTATTTTTAAATCAATTATAAATTTTTCGTATTCATAAAAATTTTGAACCTATCATTCTGCTTTGGAAAATGTCTGAAACCCTTCTTGGAATAGGTGTGGTTTAGGGGCCTTGACAAGATTGTAAATATAAATCACCGTTGACTGAATAGACTGAAAAAGTTTATGACTAAATTTGAAGATGATCTAGTCTATGAAAGATATTTGTAAAAATTGATTATATATTTTTAATATACATATAATTTTAATTTGTAGGTAAAATAAAATATTACATTTAATTTAATTTTAGACATACATAAAAGTATTTGAAATTATTTTTTTCCAAGAAAATTAAAATGTTTTTATTGAAAAATCATTTATCATTTATATTACCTATAAAGGCATTTGCCCATATAAAAATAAATTTGTTTTTTATTTTGAACAACATACAAAAAAAATTGTGTAAAAATTATTTGTTTGTTCACAATTATTTCATTAAAAATTATTTTATTTAAATTATATGTAAATAAACTAATATTTGTAAAAATTAATTATATATTTTTAACAATTTTGTTCAGAATTGAGTTTTAACGTTTTTACCAATTTATAAATATAATTTGTAGGTAAAATAAAATATTACATTTAATTTAATTTTAGACATAAATAAAAGTATTTGAAGTTATTTTCTTCCAAAAAAATTAAAATGTTTTTATTCAAAAATCATTTATCATTTATCTTACCTATACAGACATTTACCCATATAAAAATAAATTTGTTTTTTATTTTAAACATACAAAAAAAATTGTTTAAGATTTCTTTTTTTGCTCACTGTTACAATTATTTCATTTAAAAATTATTTTATTTAATTTATATGTAAATAAACTAACTAAATATAAATTAAAATATGTAGGAAAATTTTTATTTACTATTTTTTTTTAATGATACGTCACAATAAATTAGAAAAAACATTTCATAGAAATTTTTTATAATTGAGCACTTCAACTTTAATTTGATTTAGTTGAATAATATCATATTGCAGAACAATATTAATTAAAAAATAATAATAATTAAATTTCTATATTAAACAATTTCTTTTAAATAAATATTTCACAAATTTAATTTAATTTTGTATTTTTATTTATACAAATACAAAAATAAAGGTTTTGATCTTAAAATAAACTTTTATTTTAAATATAATTGTAAATTTGAATAAACAAAGTTGGCATAGAACAAAATTTTGTCAGCATAAAAATATGTTGTTTTCTTAATCACGATTATCTAACCGTATAAAAATAAATAAACATTGTAAAATTTGAATTTTTTACATTTTAAATATTTGTATCTTTTTGTATTTATTTTGATTAAATAATTAATTTCAATAATTTTAATTTAAATTAATTCAAATTTTTAAAAAATAAATTTAATATTGGAGCTCTTTTATTTCAAAATATATTTTTTTATTTAACATATATTTTTATTAAAATATCTGTAATAATAATTTAACATTATTATTTTTTTTATTTAAAACCATAATTTTTACTCACAATATATTAATCAAAATTTAAGAGCAGTTTGAACACATCCAACAACAAAGAAAATCTAAATAAATTTTTTTGTGAAGCCTCTGCTGAAGAAAATACAGCCTCTCAAATTTAAATGTCTAACATTAGTTTTCATTTATATTTCCGTAACCTTTGGTCCAATCACATTTAAACTTTAATACAATGTAACAAATTTCTTCAATCATGATTTAGTAGCGAGAATTCTGAGGGTTTTTTTAAATTATTAAGTTTTTTATAATCTTTACACAATTTGGATGAAAAATGATACTAATTATTTATTATTAAATATTTCAATTTAATTCAAAATATTAATTCTAAACTATCTTAAAAACGGCTGTGATAATTGAACTTACTCAAGAGTACTTTTTTCTTCCAAATTGTGTAGATAATATTAAAGGAAAAATAGTTTTAAAAAATATTCAGTGGCGCATAAAATAGAACGAGAAAAAGAGAACTCTCCAAAATCTATGCCACTAAGAAAGAAACATTTTTTGAAACTCAAATTTGAGGGTCTCTATTTTCTTTAGAACAAATTTTATTCAGTTTTTCTTCATTATAAGATTTTTAGAATACATTTACTTAAAAGGTTTAGGTTTCAAAATTTAACCAATACAATTATTTTACTCCAAAATTATATAAAATGTATTTCAGTTAATGTTTCAGTTAATTTATGAAAATATTTTGTTTCCCCATAAATGGGGGACAAATAATTTATATTTATATTTTAGTGTTATATATTTATAAATTTAATGTTTATTTAGTTATTAACGGAAGAACAACCATACAAAAATAATAATCTGTTCTTTTTTTTTCAAATAAATCCTAAAAATTGTATAAATTATATTGAATTTTAGCTTTCAGTTTTTAAACTATTCAGGTATTCATTCAATATTTAATTCATATGAGAAATAATTCACAGTGAGTTTTATCCATACAATAGTAACTCAAAAGTTACTAAATCAAATGCACGAAAATTCCAATAAATTACAGAGAATTGTTAGGTTGGGTCTTATGGATGCGTTATTGGATGTTAAAGTACTTAAATGTTTTTAACGAATACATAATTTTCATGGAATTTTTGTTAATAATTTAGGTTTATTAAGCTTCCATAAAAATAACACATCTTCTAACTAATTGCATTTAATTAGATTTCAACATAATTTAATAATGTATACTTAAGTACTAAAAATTTTAGTTTTCAATCTTTAATTTGTGAATAAACTACTCAGTTGTTCATTCAATACTTAATTCTTATGAGAAATAATTTACAGTGAGTTTTATCCATAAAATAGTAACTCAAAAGTTACTAAATCAAATGTACGAAAATTCCAATAAATTACAGAGGGTTGTTAGCTTAGATGTCATGGCTGTGTTATTGGATGTTAAAGTACTTAAATGTTTTTAATAAATACATAATTTTCACGGATTTTTTTTTAATAATTTAGGTTTATTAAGCTTCCATAAAAATAACACATCTTCTAACTAATTGAATATAATTATATTTCAATTTAATTTAATAATGTGTACTAAAAATTTTAGTTTTCAGTTTTTAATTTGTGAATAAACTGCTCAGGTTTACTAATTTACAGTAAGTTTTAGGCAATAATAATTCAGAAGTTACTAAATCAAACGTACGAAAATTACATAAATAAATTAGGAGAGGGTTGTTTAGGTTAGGTGTCATGGCTGCATTATTGGTACTTAAATGTTTTTAATTAATACAGAATTTTCATGGAATGTTTGTTGTTAATAATTTAGGTTTATTAAGCTTGCATAAAAAGAACACACCTTCTAACTAATTAGATTCTAACTTAATTTAATAAGTACTACCTTTGGTTCATTCCAGTAACTTTATACCGTTGCTAATCAAAGCGATTTCGATTAAAATCACCTTAAACATCAATTACATTTACTTCGTTCCCACCACGAATTAGTGTGGAATTAAATTTAAAACGTGGTACCGCAGATCATATCGAAGCAATTAACCAACAATTGGCGGTGGGAATTCGTGACTAATTAGAACGTGCACGGCACGGAACGTGTGGGATTAAAACAACAACTCTAATTAACATGGGTGTAAGTAGGAACGTCCTGGGCGCCGCGTGCTCATAGGACATACCCGGACTCATGGCATGTTGACATATGGCGATTATGTTTACCGTGGCTTCCTAACCTCACTTCGGCCGCGAACGCTATGGAAAGCCGGCTAAGTTATCGTCGACGGTTCGTCGAGATTGTTGACGGTACCGGCGTGACGAGGTCGCAGTTCGGACGTTGCTACGTTTTTTTTGGGATGGTTAGCAGTCGTTTGGTGTTGGTACGGCTGTATGGTTGTGGAGACGGACGTTGGTGATGATCATGCACGCGACATTGTAATAGGGGATTAGCGGTATCGGCGGTCGGAAGAGAGGGCAACGGTTTGGACGCAACAAGCTGCCATCGTCGGCCAGTATGGCCAGTTGGACGGCGGGAAATCACAAGCAGGGTATAATTAGCAATAAGTAGGTTAGGTTGCTCACCTTATAGTAGCCCGCGGCATGTCGAACACGACTAATGACTGTCACAACACCCTGCACTCGGATCGGGTTATACCTTTAGGTATGTGGCATGCGGATTGCATATAGCATATAGGAGGGGCCCCAGCGCAGCCGTATACATCTTAGTGTTATGGCCGCTACTCACATTGGAAGATAGGCCATCAAGCATGCCGTATACCGCACAGCCAGCTAGCGATTGTAAAACTTTTAGGACACTTTGCGAACCCCCCCTCGGCAGACGTCGGATCCGAACTCTCTTCTAATATCCGGATGGATGTCGTCCCGTCTCTTTTCCACTCGTTCGTCCGCCGTTTCGCCCGTAAATCGTAAACATCCACCCCTCGGCTCCGCAACCCTCGACCCGAGCCGGCCTCCCCCTTTTGTCCGCGACGTATTTACATTTTTACCGAAAACGCCAATTACCGGCACACCGTTCCGCGAGGGCCGAATTCGCAAATTGCGACGACAGGCCCAGACGTGGGACTAGGCGAACGGAACGGCCGCACATCTTTTCCGATGATGCCCGTCGATTCTGGGGGCGGGTGCAGTTTGCATTTTTCTCTCTCGCTGCGGCGCCCGACGTCGGTTGCGTTCTATTAAAATGTTGCTGACGGACCGTTTTTCGCCAAATTAACATGTCACCATTCACGGTACGGGGCTTTATTATCCGGATCGAATTAAGCTTTTTATACACAAACAGTTTTCGTTCGATACTATCTAACTTTTGACGTCTTTAAACACTGATTTTTTGCACGGGAACTACATTGTTTCGGGCAAACTAATTTTTATAAATAATCCGCCAACAACATTTATTTATACTAAATAAACCAATTATAAAAAACTACATTCAAATTCAATCTTGAAACAAAAAAAGTTTACTTACTATATTTCAATTTTATTGGTACTAAAATATACTAAATTGACAATTTCTTACAAAACCTCAGCGTTTTCAATTACATGAAATGTGACATGTGTTTTGTAATGGTACCACCCGTTTATCATTTGAATTCACAAAAGAAGAAATGGCTACGTTATCTACTAGAATGAATGAGAACCCTTATCATGTGTGATAAAATATAATTACAAAATGAAATAATCCCATTCTGACAACTGAATAATCAAGAAGGTCCACAAATAATTATCTCAAATAAATTTACAAATAAGATTTATTGACATATATATATATATATATATATATATATATATATATATATATATATATATATATATATCAATGTAATATATCTTGTAATCATTATTTGTATAACTATCGAGTTTTATCCATATAATAGTAACTCAAAAGTTACTAATGAAATGTACGAAAATTCCAATAAATTACAGAGGGTAATTAGATTTCAATTTAATTTAATAATGTACACGTAAAGTACTAAAAATTTTAGTATTCAGTTTTTAATTTGTGAATAAACTACTCAAGTGTTCATTCAATATTTAATTCTTATGAGAAATAATTTACAGTGAGTTTTATCCATACAATAGTAACTCAAAAGTTACTAAATCAAATGTACTAAAATTCCAATAAATTACAGAGGGTTGTTATGTTAGGTGTTTTGACTGTGTTATTGGATGTTAAAGTACTTAAATGTTTTTAACGAATACATAATTTTCATGGAATTTTTGTTAATAATTTAGGTTTATTAAGCTTCCATAAAAATAACACATCTTCTAACAAATTTAATATAATTAGATTTCAATTTAATTTAATAATGTGTACTAAAAGTTTTAGTTTACAGTTTTTAATTTGTGAATAAACTACTTAGGTGTTCATTCAATACTTAATTCTTATGAAAAATAATTTACAGTGAGTTTTATCCATAAAATAGTAACTCAAAAGTTACTAAATAAAATGTATGCAAATTGCAATAAATAACAGAGGGTTGTTAAGTTAGGTGTTATGGATGCGTTATTGGATGTTAAAGTACTTAAATATTTATAATTAATACATAATTTTAATGCATTTTTTGTTAATAATTTAGGTTTATTAAGCTTCCATAAAAATAACACATCTTCTAATTAATTCAATCTAATAATATTTCAATTTAATTTAATAATGTATACGTAAGTACTAAAAATTTTAGTTTTCAGTTTTTAATTTGTGAATAAACTACTCAAGTATTCTTTCAATACTTAATTCTTATGAGAAATAATTTACAGTGAGTTTTATCCATACAATAGTAACTCAAAAGTTACTAAATCAAATGTACGCAAATACCAATAAATTACAGAGGGTTGTTAGGTTAGGTGTTATGGCTGTGTTATTGGATATTAAAGTACTTAAACGTTTTTAACAAATATAAAATTTTCATGGAATTTTTGTTAATAATTTAGGTTTATTAAGTTTCCATAAAAATTACACATCTTCTAATTAATTGAATCTAATTAGATTTCAATTTAATTCAATAATGTATACGTAAGTACCAAAAATTTTAGTTTTCAGTTTTTAATTTGTGGACAAACTACTCAGGTGTTCATTCAATACTTAATTCTTATGAGAAATAATTTACAGTGAGTTTTCTCCATACAACAGTAACTCAAAAGTTACTTGTTAGGTTAAAAATGGCCACGTGATTGACTATAATGAATAGGAATCCTTGTCATGTGTGATAAAATATAATTACAAAATGTAGTAACCCCATTCTGAATGCGTAATCATTATTTGTATAAGTAACTAACCAAATTAAATAAATTTAATTATTGTTCATCGTCAGGTAGACACTCTATCAAATACTGAAGCTAATTTCCTCCTGGTTCCCATCTTGGAAGATTATCAAAAGGAAAGTCTATTTATCAGTTATCGACCACCACACACATAATGAACATAAATAAAATAACAATCCCTCAGGAAGTTATGTTATGTCAAAAAAGTATACTTCGATAAAAAAGCATCAACGTTCAACGTACGTTAAAAACATAAGGAAAACATATTTCTGAACAGCTGATCTCACACAATAGTAAAACCAAATTATGCAACGATATCCTAAAAAATTAACAAGATATTAAATGCTCTCACCTAGATCAGAAATCTATACATGAGAAAAACTATTTTATGTGATCATATTGTTTCTAAATAAACAAGAATAACAATAAAATGATTGCACAACACCGACAATCATTCGAAAGATTTAAACTAAGGAAATATACCTTACATATAAACAAACAAGAACAAACGCAGATATTAGTACAAAATGAGGCATTATTAAGAAGAAATATGTAAAAATTCCTACCTAGATTTTGATTAAGTAGTCGCACGTCCTTTCTACTTGAACAGTCGGACGGAAGAGAGCGAATACTTCCACTAGTCTAAACTTTTTACGAACTTATTACATTCTTGAACAAAAATGGTTAAAACACTGACAATCAAAAATAATATTACATTAATTAACTTGAATCCCTAAACAACAATAACAATCATATACTTAATATAATAATACATATTTAAATATATCGAATTGAAAAAGATAACGTCAAAGACAGCGGGAACTTAAATTCAAACACGAACCACTGCAGTTTAGATAACGTATTCTTGGTAAAATTACTTGAGCTTTCTATGGCAAAGTTTATCACTGCGTAAATAAATCTTCCTTTAGTGTAGTTTGAGGCAAAATATTATCAAATTTGTTCTTTTTTTTTTTGTATATAATCTGATGGATTAAATTCATTCCTAAATAAAGAGTAAATTTACTGAGACAAATGAGTTTAATTTGGAAATGAACGTGTAGTACAAATAATTAGGAAAAGTTGTATCTATTCATCCCCTCTTTACTCTCACTTAAAATAGAACCATACTGTCTCCCTTGTAAATTTTGTGTTTATCCCTAACGACATGATTATATCCACCCTTCCTTTTGGGTCGGATCAAACGGTTCTTCGTAGATTAGAAAATTTATACGATTGCAAAACCCCAAATCATATTTTATCTATATAAATTATTCATTACTTTTCTCATTTAGGTATTGTATATGAATTAAAAATGCCCAATTATAAATTATTGTCGCATGCTAAACAAATATCAAATAAATAATCTTAAAATTCATTCAATTGTTTTTGAATGTTAAGTATATAATGTTGAAAGAATAATATGAAATTATAAAAAAGTGCATATTTTTTGATTTAGAATTGATTGATTGATAGAATGGTTAATATTATGTGTAGTTAAGTTTATTTATCATTAACTCAACAAATTTCATAAATATTTACTTCGTATAAAATTTATTTTTATATAAAATCAATTGTAAAAACTGAAAATTTATAAAAATTAATATCGAATACAAAATATTGTTAAATTAAAAATTAATATTCAATACTAAAAATTCCAAAGAATATTATAGATTTCAATAATATTATTTTGTGAATATATTGTTTAGTATAAATGACAAACTTTGAATTTTTAAAATATTAAAAAATGAACTTTTTAAATAAATAAATAAATATATTTTTAATTATATAAATATTTATTTAACTTTGAGTAAATATTAAAATATATATATAAATATATTTTAAAACAAAATAAATTAAAAAATAAGTATAAATTCAATTTCTATTTAAATATTTGTTTAATAAAACTAACTTATTAGTAACAAATACATTGTAAAGATTAAAATAAATTATAGTTTTAATATCGAAAACAAGTTACACAATTTTTATTGTAATTATATAATTAATTACAAACTGAAAAATTAAAAATTTCTCTCATTCCAAATAGGAAAATTATGTAACTAGGATTATATAAATATTTTATTTACCATAATTTGTAAAATTTAAACTTAATATATCTCTTATATCTATATAAACAGTTTCTACTTAAACATTTGTATAATGTTGAGAAAACTAAATTAGCAACAAATAATTTGTAAAATAATAATTAATAAAATTTATAATTTAAAAAATAATTGTTTTTTAAATTATAAAATGAATAAAAAAATCTTGTTTATGTATATAAATAATTTCTATTTAAATATTTTTTTAACATTGAGAAAACCAACTTACTAATAACAAATACATTATAAATATCAAAAAAGTCTTAATATCGATAACAAATGTCCCAAAAATTTTAAATTTCTTGTTTGGAATTTCTTTTTTGTTAATAACTGCTGTTAAATATTTTGTTTATCATTAAAAAATTAATAATTAATTAAAAATATATAGACACACATATATATAGAAAATGTATTATGTCATTATTAGAGATCTTAAGTAATCCCATTATTTTTAATAATTATTTTTTGGATATTAATAACATTAAACAAATAAAATAATGTTTATTATTATTCTAATATTAAATGACAATGGAAAATTCTTTAATTTTAACTAAAAATACTTATCTATTCAAATGTGAAATTGAGATAACATATATAAAAATGTACATTAAACATTTTAAAATATTAAATGGACTAAAAATGAAATGTCAACATTTATAATGGATTTGTTGTAATAATTGGTTTAACATTTAATTTATAATGAAATTTAAAATATTCGTTAAGTAATTAATTATTTAATACATATTATTTTTCCTAATAGTTAATGACATTTGCTTTCAATGTAAAAATAAGCATACAAAAGCGATAAATAACAGTCGATTGTCTTAGTGATGATCGTAAACATTGTTTATGTATTCACTATTGTGCTATTATAATATTTTTTTAAAATAAATGGTATTTTGAAAATTTAATATTATAATTAACATTCATTGTTATTGAAAACATTAAAATTTGATGAGTTTTCGAATTCTAATTCATAAAATAAATTAAAAAATTATACTAAAATAAAAACGGATAATTCAGTACTTTCAGCACAACAAAGCGGTACGCCAAAACAATTTATTTGGCATAAAATGAGTTAATGATCGCAAATTTTCGACATCCCATTTAAGCTACAAATAACTATAATAAAAGGTACCATAAACCGTTTATTGTTTTTCAGCAGTACTCCGGTAATATTCGCAACAATTATTTTGGTACTTACCTTCTGCATCGCTAATTAAAAAGGCATAACAATTAGTTTTATGTGCAGGTAAAATGGCAATGAAACTAATTACATTAGATTTAAGTAATAATAATGTTACAAATACATCATTAAATTGTGGTCTGTCTTGATTGGTTGCGTGCTTAAATCTACTAAGTACGTAATTTATGACTTTGAGTAGTTCACATACACTTCGGGCCGATAATGGAATACCCACCTCTAAACTACAAAATGGCAAAATTATTGTTTTTATTGGTTTTTGTTTAATCCTTGATTTATCAACAAAAAACCAACCAAGAAGATGAGGAAAATGAATTATCATCAAAGTATTACATCTCGGTCCTTTTTACCAATAATTTTCTGTAATGGTCCTTCACCTTGCCAAGGAAAGGAACCCCAAACCATGACCTTTTTTCCACCATTGATCCAGTTCTATTGAACCTGGATTCATCGCTGATGTTTCATATTAATTGATATTTCTCTTTTCTCTGGAGTGTTTCTTTCTTCTCAATGAAAGTGAATTTATCTGATAAAATAAGGTGGGTGGGAGATACTGATCCACCCACCATATTGCACCCTCGGATTTTCTTTTATTCCGACCCCTACAACATTTTCTTAATGGCAAAAATTTTGGATGGATGCCATCTTAAGATATTTTATTCAAAAACAAAGTGATAATGGACATTCTAGCTTCAGTCAAAGAAATTGAAGGAGTTAAAAATCATTTGGCAACTCAGACGATGAGATGCCACACAATTTTTTACCAGGAAACTGGAGATGTAAATTAGATTCTACCACAAAGAATATTTTTGGACCATAGTTTTTTGTTTTAAAACAATAATTTGCTAAATTAGACCTTATTTTTCAAATTCTACTTTTAGTTAGATAAATATCAAGTCTAATATTTCATAGTAAGTATTATCTTTCACCTTGTTTGTTTATGTCAGTTATATAGTCAAATATCTTTTAATACATCTTGTGCAGATTTATGTTAATTTAAACTTCTTAAATACTGAAGTATTGTATTTAAATTAAATTCCTTAAATAATAATACAGAAGAAGTAATGGTTATCATTGAATATATCAAAATATTTTGTTGTTTATAATCATGTTTAATTATTTATTATAGTAGAATTGTCGTTATCATCCAACTGACAAAAAAACCTTTATTGCAATTCTGTTAAACAACAGTATCCATCTAAAAAGATATATTAATAAGTTTATTAAGAAAGTGCTAAATAGGCGTCACCCATTTCGGCCATCCGCATTAAATTAATATTTCTGCCCGACCAATTTACGAAATCTTTCCGTTCCCCATAAAAACAGTCTGATCCCAGATCCCCCCCGAAAAGTTTATTGGCATCGCGGTGAAAATAGGATGATAATAAGTCACGATGACTAAGAAATCCGGACGGAGTCCGAAAGTTTCTGGGAACGAGTGCGACACACGATGCATTATGGATGTTATTAGTGCCATTTTCATCGCAATAATCATGTCGGAGTTTTGTTTGTTCAATTATGTTTACGGTCTGCCTCGACTAACAAAATCGGCGGGTTTATGGGAACGTTTGTTTTATTTATGAGGAATGGAAACAAGATTCGCCATGTTTATTTATATTAATTTAGTTTTGAATCTATCAATACATTTTGTTTTGTTCATCATTATTTATTCAGTACATTATCGTTTTATTTAATTTATTATAATATTATATTATATTATATATATTCGATATTATATCGTCATAAATAATAACAATAATAAAATATAAAATAATATAAATAAGTAATAAATTTTTGCACACAAAAATTTTAGATGATATTCCTCTTTTTAGAATCTTTGATAATTTATAAATCTATTTATTATTAGTATTTTAATATTATTTTTATTTAGGTTTAGATGTTATGGATGCGATATTGGATGTTAAAGTACTTAAATGTTTTTAACGAATACATAATTTTCTTGGAATTTTTGTCAATAATTTAGGTTTATTAAACTTCCATAAAAATAACACATCTTCTAATTAATTGAATCTAATTAGATTTCAATTTAATTTAATAATGTATATGTAAGTACTAACAATTTTAGTTTTCAGTTTTTAATTTGTGAACAAACTACTCAGGTGTCCATTCAGTACTTAATTCTTATGAGAAATAATTTACAGTGAGTTTTTTCCATACAATAGTAACTCAAAAGTTACTAAATCAAATGTACGAAAATTCCAATAAATTACAGAGGGTTGTTAGGTTAAGTGTTATGGATGCTTTATTGGATGTTAAAGTACTTAAATGTTTTTAATGAATACATAATTTTCATAGAACTTTTGTTAATAATTTAGGTTTATTAAGCTTCCATAAAAATAACACATCTTCTAACTAATTGAATCTAATTAGATTTCAATTTAATTTAATAATGTACACGTCAGTACTAAAAATTTTAGTTTTCAGTTTGTAATTTGTGAACAAATTACTCAGGTGTTCATTCAATATTTAATTCTTTTGAGAAATAATTTACAGTGAGTTTTATACATACAATAGTAACTCAAAAGTTACTAAATCAAATGTACGAAAATTCCAATAAATTACAGAGGGTTGTTAGGTTAGGTGTTATGGCTGTGTTATTGGATGTTAAAGTACTTAAATGTTTTTAACGAATACATAATTTTCATGGAATTTTTGTTAATAATTTAGGTTTATTAAGCTTCCATAAAAATAACACATCTTCTAATTAATTGAATCTAATTAGATTTCAATTTAATTTAATAATGTATACGTAAGTACTAAAAATTTTAGTTTTCAGTTTTTAATTTGTGAACAAACTACTCAGGTGTACATTCAATACTTAATTCTTATGAGAAATAATTTACAGTGAGTTTCATCCATAAAATAGTAACTCAAAAGTTACTAAATCAAATGTACGAAAATTCCAATAAATTACTGAGGGTTGTTAGGTTAGGTGTTATGGATGCGTTATTGGATATTAAAGTACTTAAATTTTTAAATGAATACATAATTTTCATGGAATTTTTGTTAATAACTTAGGTTTATTAAACTTCCATAAAAATAACACACCTTCTAACTAATTGAATCTAATTAGATTTCAATTTAATTTAATAATGTATACGTAAGTACTAAAAATTTTAGTTTTCAGTTTTTAATTTGTGAATAAACTATTCAGGTGTTCATTCAATACTTAATTCTTATAATATTCCAGTAAAAATATTATGAAAATTAAATAATTACTTGTGCCAAATCATAAATGGTTTTAAATTGATATGGAAATGGGGAGAATTTATATCTAACTGAAACAACATTGTATATTAATCTGCTTATTTACTGTACATCAGAAAAAAGAAAAAGCCGCGTTCCACAGTTAAGAAGAAAAAAGAAAAAAAAAAAGAACGGGGTTGTCATTAGTTCAGCTTAGCGAAATTACTTTCCAGACTAGTCGGCTTTAAAATTCCTGACAAATAATCTTTTACGAGCGAATTTCAAAGTGTTAGTAGGCAAATTCGACACAAAAGCATTAAGAAGGTGTGCTTTTCGGGGGTGTTGCCTTAAAACTGTCACTAACAGACACTTATACCCGCACTACAATTCTTTTATTATGCCCCTGCATGACGATAAAGTACAAAAATGGCGAGAAACCTGTCGACGAAACAAGCACGGCCATAAATTCAAAAGTGAGGCCGGGCACAGGTGCATCACTGCACGAAATTATGTTGTATTTTTTTAAGAAACTGTATCCAACCCGAGACGCGATGCGATAATAACGTTTGGCAAAAATGTACGGCTTTTCTCTTTCCTTTGGGGAATTTAATAAGCAGTTCTGTCACATGTGGGCATGAATAATTTACGATATATGTATATATAACCCAATTGAAAAATAAAATTTTTAGATAGTAAGAAATTGCATTTATATATAACTCTTTTTAATAGAATATGTTAAATTTAACATGTTTTGTTACGATTAACGTACAAACTGGATGGTTAACTATTACTATTTTTCATTGAAGTTGAAAAACATAATAATACAATTCTTGTAATCCTCAATAATTTGTCTATTAACTTTTAATTCCATGGCTAACTCAATTATCACAATTAAGTTGTCTTTTTCAACAGAATTTTTGTGTTATATTTGTCTCTTTTGACATTACCTCATACCAAATGTTATTATTAAATTAGCCAGAAATTATGCTAATAGTTTGTTTAGTTTATAGACTATGCCGTGCTCTTTTTAATAAAACACTGCTTAAGGAAATTGTAAAAAAATATAAATTTTGATCTGGAAAAAATCGATTTAAAATTTAGTTATTATATTTTACGATATAATATTTCTAGTGTGAATACTGATTGAAGTTTAAAATTTAAATTATAAATTATAAATTATAAAATATAAATTATAAATTATAAATTATAAATTATAAATTATAAATTATAAATTATAAATTATAAATTATAAATTATAAATTATAAATTATAAATTATAAATTATAAATTATAAATTATAAATTATAAATTATAAATTATAAATTATAAATTATAAATTATAAATTATAAATTATAAATTATAAATTATAAATTATAAATTATAAATTATAAATTATAAATTATAAATTATAAATTATAAATTATAAATTATAAATTATAAATTATAAATTATAAATTATAAATTATAAATTATAAATTATAAATTATAAATTATAAATTATAAATTATAAATTATAAATTATAAATTATAAATTATAAATTATAAATTATAAATTATAAATTATAAATTATTATAAATTATAAATTATAAATTATAAATTATAAATTATAAATTATAAATTATAAATTATAAATTATAAATTATAAATTATTATAAATTATAAATTATAAATTATAAATTATAAATTATAAATTATAAATTATAAATTATAAATTATAAATTATAAATTATAAATTATAAATTATAAATTATAAATTATAAATTATAAATTATAAATTATAAATTATAAATTATAAATTATAAATTATAAATTATAAATTATAAATTATAAATTATAAATTATAAATTATAAATTATAAATTATAAATTATAAATTATAAATTATAAATTATAAATTATAAATTATAAATTATTATAAATTATAAATTATAAATTATAAATTATAAATTATAAATTATAAATTATAAATTATAAATTATAAATTATAAATTATAAATTATAAATTATAAATTATAAATTATAAATTATAAATTATAAATTATAAATTATAAATTATAAATTATAAATTATAAATTATAAATTATAAATTATAAATTATAAATTATAAATTATAAATTATAAATTATAAATTATAAATTATAAATTATAAATTATAAATTATAAATTATAAATTATAAATTATAAATTATAAATTATAAATTATAAATTATAAATTATAAATTATAAATTATAAATTATAAATTATAAATTATAAATTATAAATTATAAATTATTATAAATTATAAATTATAAATTATAAATTATAAATTATAAATTATAAATTATAAATTATAAATTATAAATTATAAATTATAAATTATAAATTATAAATTATAAATTATAAATTATAAATTATAAATTATAAATTATAAATTATAAATTATAAATTATAAATTATAAATTATAAATTATAAATTATAAATTATAAATTATAAATTATAAATTATAAATTATAAATTATAAATTATAAATTATAAATTATAAATTATAAATTATAAATTATAAATTATAAATTATAAATTATAAATTATAAATTATAAATTATTATAAATTATAAATTATAAATTATAAATTATAAATTATAAATTATAAATTATAAATTATAAATTATAAATTATAAATTATAAATTATAAATTATAAATTATAAATTATTATAAATTATAAATTATAAATTATAAATTATAAATTATAAATTATAAATTATAAATTATAAATTATAAATTATAAATTATAAATTATAAATTATAAATTATAAATTATAAATTATAAATTATAAATTATAAATTATAAATTATAAATTATAAATTATAAATTATAAATTATAAATTATAAATTATAAATTATAAATTATAAATTATAAATTATAAATTATAAATTATAAATTATAAATTATAAATTATAAATTATAAATTATAAATTATAAATTATTATAAATTATAAATTATAAATTATAAATTATAAATTATAAATTATAAATTATAAATTATAAATTATAAATTATAAATTATAAATTATAAATTATAAATTATAAATTATAAATTATAAATTATAAATTATAAATTATAAATTATAAATTATAAATTATAAATTATAAATTATAAATTATAAATTATAAATTATAAATTATAAATTATAAATTATAAATTATAAATTATAAATTATAAATTATAAATTATAAATTATAAATTATAAATTATAAATTATAAATTATAAATTATAAATTATAAATTATAAATTATAAATTATAAATTATAAATTATAAATTATAAATTATAAATTATAAATTATAAATTATAAATTATAAATTATAAATTATAAATTATAAATTATAAATTATAAATTATAAATTATAAATTATAAATTATAAATTATAAATTATAAATTATAAATTATAAATTATAAATTATAAATTATAAATTATAAATTATAAATTATAAATTATAAATTATAAATTATAAATTATAAATTATAAATTATAAATTATAAATTATAAATTATAAATTATAAATTATAAATTATAAATTATAAATTATAAATTATAAATTATAAATTATAAATTATAAATTATAAATTATAAATTATAAATTATAAATTATAAATTATAAATTATAAATTATAAATTATAAATTATAAATTATAAATTAATTATAAATTATAAATTATAAATTATAAATTATAAATTATAAATATTATAAATTATAAATTATAAATTATAAATTATAAATTATAAATTATAAATTATAAATTATAAATTATAAATTATAAATTATAAATTATAAATTATAAATTATAAATTATAAATTATAAATTATAAATTATAAATTATAAATTATAAATTATAAATTATAAATTATAAATTATAAATTATAAATTATAAATTATAAATTATAAATTATAAATTATAAATTATAAATTATAAATTATAAATTATAAATTATAAATTATAAATTATAAATTATAAATTATAAATTATAAATTATAAATTATAAATTATAAATTATAAATTATAAATTATAAATTATAAATTATAAATTATAAATTATAAATTATAAATTATAAATTATAAATTATAAATTATAAATTATAAATTATAAATTATAAATTATAAATTATAAAATATAAATTATAAATTATAAATTATAAATTATAAATTATAAATTATAAATTATAAATTATAAATTATAAATTATAAATTATAAATTATAAATTATAAATTATAAATTATAAATTATAAATTATAAATTATAAATTATAAATTATAAATTATAAATTATAAATTATAAATTATAAATTATAAATTATAAATTATAAATTATAAATTATAAATTATAAATTATAAATTATAAATTATAAATTATAAATTATAAATTATAAATTATAAATTATAAATTATAAATTATAAATTATAAATTATAAATTATAAATTATAAATTATAAATTATAAATTATAAATTATAAATTATAAATTATAAATTATAAATTATAAATTAAATTAATTATATTATAAAAATTATAAATTATTATTACAAATTATTTTTGCATACTTGTTCCATTAAATAAAAATTATTTTTCTAAACATTTAAGTTTTATTTATTTACTTGAAAACAATAGTAATATCCAAAATTTAGAGTTCCTATATGTGTAATTATGTATATAATTTTAATAAAATTTTAATAAAATAAAATAATAAAAAAATAGTGAGTCTTAAGGTTTACATAAATTATCTTTTAATTAAAATTGCGAATTTTTTATTTAATATTTGTAATAAAATAAACCACACTTATCTTATCTTAAGAATATATATTTTTTAAACTCGTCAAAATGTAATAACAATAATAAAATAAAATAGTTGTATATAAAATATTATATAAAATAATATATATACAATTAAGTAATTAATATTTATAAACAAAAATATTTTATTTTATTTTATTAAGAGTCTTATGTGAATTTTCTATATTAATTCATTATTTTAAATCGTTAATAACAAATAATAATTCTATTTTTATTAATATTTAAAACATTAATCAATTTTTTTATTTTAAGAATTATATAGTTCTAAGGAACTTGGTTTAAAAGCACGACATTATTTATTTAAATTTTATAATGAAATAAATCATAATTAATGTTGTTTTTAAATAAATTTGTAAAAATTATATAAATTTATATATGTAATACAATATATTTCAATAATTTAATTTTTGGAGAATTAAGAAAATTTAAGTATGATTTATTTTATTATAAAACTTAAATAAATCTGTAATTTTATGTCAGACAATTTGTATTAATCTTAAGGTTCTACGCCATAGAAATAAAATAATTCATTAGATAAATATTGTTTTTATATTTATTCAATCTTATAATAAAATGTCCTACAGATACTTGTGTATGTAGTATAAGATATCTATAAAATTTGGAAATAAAATGTTATTATAATTTTAAAATGGTGAATGATTGTGAAAATATCAAGTTATTTAAAAACATTTAATTTGTTATATATTAAATTATCTTTAGTAAATGTATATTAAAATTCCTCGTAAATATATTTTTCATACTTTTTAAAAATTATATTTTATATTCAAAAACTTTTATCAATCAAATATTCATTTGATTAGAAATATTTTTAGAGGTGAACATTTATTAGGCAAAAAAGTGTCTGTCTTTAAATTTTATTAACATTAAATGAATTAAAAATTTCAATATCAACCAATTTGGAACACCCCAGTTTGTGTATTTAGATTATATATTATAAATATATTTCTATATTTAAGTCTGTTTTCTGGAAATATAAAAAATATCTCGAATCAATTTTCACCACATAAATCCAAATTATCACTATTTTTTTAATTTTGAATGTACGTTTAAAATTATGTCCAGTGATTTGACGCCTCTAATAATAATATTCCGTCCCAGTTCGCCAGTCCAATATTTGACATCAAACAGAGGGAATATCTTGCATTAGACATATTTACACGATTAACGGGCAAAGGCAATAAAACGATAATGAAGTACATGATCGCGACCAATAACGAAATTAACCTCTATAATAAAGTAGCGTCCTTTGGTTTCCTTGTGTTTTAGTGGACACGACGTAGTTTACTCATTGGAGGCGTTAACAGGGAAAGCCAACTATGTCAAATTTATTAAAATTATACTTGTAATCATTGTGAGAAACAGTTTTTTCCTATTGCCATTGTTACATATTCATATCTCATTAAAAAAATACCTTACATATTTAAAAATAATTATTTATACTTTGGTATATGCAGTAATAAATATTTTTAACAAAATATAAATATGTGTAAAAAACAGGTTTCAATATATTATTATGTATATCTCAAAAAACATTGTAATTAATTTATTTAAGTCAAATATTTTATTAAATCAATACGTTTAATTTAAATATAAGTAAATGTTTTATTAAGTTTTAGTATTTTCAAACACTTTAATTAACTAAGTAAGTTTCTACTTATAAATCTTACCAAAAATAGAATAGATTATTATTTTAAAATCCTAACTAAATAAAAAAAGATAAGTTAAAATGAATATTTTTAATAAATTAACCATTAACCACAAATTATTACTTTTAAATGAGTGTTTTAGTCTGCAACTATTACATTATGAATAATGTGCTCAGATAGTTTTGTTTTAAAATTGGTATTTATCACCCACATTAGTTGTATAATGGGGCCATTACTCAATAGATTTATAACCAAATTTAAATATCATCGTCTCTGGTATTTCACTATTTTAACATTTCTGGGCATTCAAATAGAACTGAATTTTACTAAATTTAAAATTAAATTTAAGTAAAATATTGTTTAAATGTTTGCATTGTTATTGGAAATTTAATTTTTCTTATTTACATCACAATACTATTAAAATTGTTATGTAATAATGATAATAAATACTATTTTTTATTTATTTTTATTTTCTGTGTGAATTTTTTGTTTTGACTAAATAATAATAAAATACATTTATGGCAATTATTTTAATATATATTCATTATAATCATCTAGTTACAACAACTTATTTTATTTCAAAGAGGTTTTAACAAATGAATGAATATTTAATAAATATATAGAAAATTTAAATACAATAGGACGTTTTATAATATTTTATTCTGGATAAAATCATTTAAAACTCAAAATATATGAAAGAAAAATTAAAAAAATAGATTTATTCTTCATTTATTTTGAAGGTTAAGTTAGGTTAGGTTAGGTTAGGTTAGGTTAGGTTAGGTTAGGTTTGGTTAAATCACAACAGTCATAAAAGACTTTCTATATTTTAAATCTTATAAAATAAATATAAAAGGATTTTTTCAAAAGACTTAAGTTATCCTCTGTTGTCACTTGTTGTGATTAATTACACTCATCAAAATCCATCAAACAGTTCCTTATGTTTTATTATCAAAGATCAAAGAAATATATAATACACAAAATGTATGAAAAAAAGTTTTTTCCTTCATTTATTTTTTATAGTATTGTATTTAATTGTTAGAATTACATTAAAATTTTAGGAAAGTTAAACATTACATTTTTTTATGAGAAAATGGTGGATGCGACTCAATTTTTTTTCAAAAAATATTTTCAAAATCAACTTTTAAAAATCTACTAAGTACTAAGGATTGTACTAAGAAAAACTATCAACGTAAAATGAACATTTAAAACACCAAAACGAAATAAAAACTTAAACTAATTAAGAAATAAATTAAATCCATCTCTTTAAAAATTTATTACCGTCCTTTAGATAAGATGTTTTTAAACGATTCATGTTTCGATTAAAACTCGATACGACTAAGAAGGTCGCCATACATTTTTTTATTAAAAATAATACGCTATCTATATTCTGAATCTTAATTAAATGGATAGATGTTCATTGATGAGTCTTTTTTCAGCCAAATAATAACTGATGTGTTGTATTTTATATTGTAACGAAAGCATAAGCAATTTTTTGACACTTAAAGTGGTTAAGATATTAATTAATTAACTAATTTACATACAATTTCCATAAAAATAAATGATTCATTGGTTACTTTTACCTTTACTTTGGGAATTGTTTTTTACCTAATCAAATCCATATTTTAATTATAATGTTACCTATAAATATAATTGTCATTATATTGTATCAAAAGTATACAAAACAATACTTACGAGTAATTACATATAGTTTTAATTAAAGTAATTCACTTATTATTTAAGTAACTTTAATTTATTTTAAAAAAATATTTCTTATCTACTCAAATTTGTATTTTAATTCTGATATTTGTATACCTTTTGTGTAAAATTTGTATAATTAATAATTTTAAATATATATATATATAATTTAAATTAATATTAGTATTTTTTATATATGAAACCTGAATATTTTGTTTATATTATAATTTCAGCTGATTATGATTCAATTATTAAAAGTACTTTTGATATTTTCTATACTGGGATTATTAAAAATTATTTTTTTTTATGTAATGAACAATTACCAATATATTTTTCGTATTAACACGACCTTGAATTGCTAAAGTCATTAGTTCAACACGTTAATTATCCCATAATTACAACGGCTAAAAATCTTTGTTATTCACGCATTATTATTTTATTTTCATCAAGTAATTATACAATAGTTGTATTAAAATATTGTTCATACTTACCTTTAATTGCTCTCATGTACGGATTAATGTTGTACCGGTCGATTAAAATAAGTAAATCATAAAGACATGTATGGGATACTTAATAATATTTATGTGTATACATATACATACATAAACACAACAATATGTATTTTGAACACAACAAGTAAAAATACAAAGGTATAATAAAATATGTAGGTACAAAATGATTTTCAAAAAAAATTACATAAATTTTCTAGTGCTAAACCACAAAAATCATCAATAGTCAATAAATAAATATTAAAACTCATTTTTAAAAGCAATAATAAAAAATAATTACTTAAGTAACATGTTCGTTGGTCAGCGCGAGATCATAATTTCATAAAATTGCAACTTGCTGACCAAAAATAAAAAAATAATAATAAGAAACATTTAAAGAAATAACATCCGGAAAACATTGCATTTACTTATCCTAAACGACTTTGAAAAAAGAATTTCATGTGGTAGATAAAATAAAATACATATTATTTTTCTATCAGAATTAACATGTTCAAATTGAAAGATATATACAGTTTTTTTATCGTTTAGCTAAGGGGAAACTTTTGTCTCCTATACTGATACAGATACATGACATTCAACCTAAGTACTTATAGGTTTGGTTAGTACATGTTTATAATTATTATTATAATAAAATTCGGATTTCTAGAGAAGTTTTTTTTTTCAAGTATATTACAATAGTTTAGTGGCAAACACCAAGCGGCAATTTTAACGGGAAACTAAAAGTATAGTTGAAAACAAATTCGGAAAGTTGCATGAAGCCACAGATTTACAGGTACCTAAAAGTATTTATTATATACATCAAGTTTTGGAAAGATAAAAACTTAACTAAAACTAACACAGGAAAAATATGGCAGATAGTGTGTAGCTTTTCTATACCTGCAATAATTTACTATACATTTAAACTACAGGCGACACTGATTACAGTTTAACATACCAACGAATTACAATCTAGACAAAATGACAGTCGACGTATGTACAAAAAGTCTTACATGCTGCAGTATTATGTATCATCACGTACAATAATATTTTTTTTAGATACAATTAAGTCGTGAGCACCTAAAAGGTGCGGACTTGAAACCTCGTGCTTTGCACCAAATATACAATAATTT
The DNA here is from genome assembly GCF_024364675.1 of Aethina tumida. Lineage (NCBI taxonomy): Eukaryota > Metazoa > Arthropoda > Insecta > Coleoptera > Nitidulidae > Aethina > Aethina tumida. The sequence goes on from NC_065437.1 coordinate 6,237,025, forward strand.
GCACAAGCCCTAATTTCAAAATGAATGCAATAATAAACAGAAACAGTTCTCGATCAGTCCAGTAAAATTCACCTAACAAATCCTAAAATGTTATCCTCTTTGGCACTGCAAAGAAAAACGTCCGTAGATGCGGGTCCGTGGTACTGCGCCCGAACAAAAGTCTCTAAAGTATACAGAACAGAACGTTTGACACTTAATGAACTAATAAACTAGCCGGCTTAGGTGGCGAGCCCGTGATGGTGGCCCAAAACGACCCCCGAAAATGCCATGGGTCACTGATGGTGCTTTAAAGTCCCATTGGCGGAAACGTGATGGTTCACCACGTGGTGCTGGGAGTGCACGTGATGGCTCGCGTGATGGTGATGATTCTGATTATTCGTCACCGAATTGTTGTTGTTCTGCGTCTGCGCCTGCTGCCTCTGGCTGTTCTTCTTGTTCTTCATCCGTCTGTTCTGGAACCAGATCTTCACCTGTCGCTCGGTCAGGTTCAGGTTCCGCGCCAGCTCCCACCGCTTCTGTTTCGACACGTACGCGTTGAACAGGAACTCCTTCTCCAGTTCCAGCGTCTGGAATTTCGAGTAGGGTTTGCGTTTCTTGCGCACCGTCACCTGACCAGTCCACTCCAGCGGATTGGTGCTGGTCCCGCACGGCACGCTCACTCCCATCGAACCTAGCGAACCTGAAGCAAACAGAGATGGGGATGTACCCCACATACCTGTGAACAATTAAGTATTTTCGAACAAAAACTAAAGATTAAAACAAAACAAAATGTGGGGCCAGATTTGACTTTCCATAAACGCCTTACTGTTATTAGTTTTAGAAGAAATAGTAATGTTTGATCATGTTTGATCAGATTTACAACGTGTTAATTGAGAAAACGTGGGAAATCTATATGAGATAAATATCATTATTTATTAATATAATGGAAATATAAACCAAAGTTAAGATTAAATAAGTGTTAAATAAGAAAACTATTTATTAGCTACGAACATTATAAAACAAGCTAAAATAAAAATACATTTGAAAGCTAGAACCCATTAGACTTACTTTATTAGATACTTCTAAAAGAATATACCATAAAGATATTAAAAAAATTGAATAATGATTTATAATTATGAATATAAAATCTAAATACCGTTATATTGAAAATAATTAATTGTAAAAAATATTTTATAGATGTACTTCATGTTAATAAATAAATACTTTTTCGTTATTTCTGCCGAAATTGCAAAAATTACAACCTTGTTTGAAGTTAAAAAAGTCCTCTGTTAATCATTTTTGATCACACTATATGCCTATTTATTTTATTTATTTTCATTTATTGGTTTGAATAAGAAAATCTTGATAGAACAAAATTGTTACTAGCATAACTTTTTGGTCAATCATTTTTGATCACATTATATGTCTGTCCTGTTATATATTTCCTTTATTTAATTCCATTCAATGCTTTTGAATAAAAAAATCTTGATAAAACAAAATTATTTTTTTTAATTAATAGCATGATTTTTTGAAAAAGTACACGGTTAATCATTTTTAATTACACTGTCAATCATTTTTGATCACACTCTATGCCTATTTATTTTATTTATCTTGAATCTTGATAAAACAAAATTGTTTCTTCCCATTACTAGCATAACTTTTTTGGAAAAGTATATGGTCAATCATTTTTGATCACACTGTATGTCTGTCCTGTTATATATTTCCTTTATTTAATTCCATTTAGTGCTTTTCAATAAAAAAATCTTGATAAAACAAAATTATTTTTTTCAATTAATATCATGATTTTTTGAAAAAGTACACGGTTAATCATTTTTGATCACACTGTATGTCTACTAAGAGTATATTATAGTCTGATTAAATTAAAAGAAATTGATTTAAAAAATATTTCTTCCGATTAATGGCACCATTTTTCAAAGATGTACGAGGTTAGTCATTTCTGATCACACTATAAGTGTGAATAAGATTTAAAGAAGTACACGGTCAATCACTTATGATCACACTATATGTCTGTCCTGTTATATGTTCCCCTTATTTATTTCCATTCAGTGAATTTAAATAAAAAATTCTGGACAAAAAAATTATTTCTTCGAATTAATAGGATAATTTTTCGAAAAATTAACGGTTTATCATTTTTAATCACAGTGTATGACTACTAAGGGTATATTATAATGTATCTTGTTACTTATTTTTCCTAATTTATTTTCATTTAATGCATTACAATAAAAAAACTAAAAAAACAATTTCCAATTAATCGCTTTAAAAAAAAGTGTTGTCTCATTATTTTAATTAATGTAAATTAAATGTAAATCTAGACATGTTATATTACTTTTTATTCGACTTTCGATTAATAAACATTTTTTCCTCTTTTTCTGTCGAAATGACAAATACACTGTCAATTATTTTTGATCCTACTATATGCCTATTTATTTTATTTATCTTCATTCACTGGTTTGAATAAGAAAATCTTGGTGAAACAAAATTGTTTCTTCTAATTACTAGCACAACTTTGTGAAGATGTACATGGTCAATCATTTTTGATCACACTATATGTCTGTCCTGTTAAATGTTTCCCTTATTTAATTCCATTCAGTGCATTTGAATAAAAAATGTTGATAAAACAAAATTATTTCTTACAATTAATAGAATTATTTTACACGATTAATCATTTTTGATCACACTGTAGGTCTACTAAAGACATATTATAGTCATGTTGCATTTAAATTAAAAAAAATACATGGTTAATCATTTTTGATCACACTATATGTCTCTTAAGGTTATATTATAATGTGTCATGTTACCTGTTTTCTTAATTTATTTCTATTCAGTGCATTAGAATAAAAAAATCTTGATACAAGTTCCAATTAATAGCATTAAAAAGTGCTTATTAATGTAAATTATATGTAAATCTAGACATGTTTATATAATTTTTTATTTGACTACCGATTTTCCCACCCCTGAAGTTTCACATCTTCATAAATTAATATTTTATTTCGTATAATATTATTGCTACTTATAAGTTATAACCTGTCATTAAAATGAAGAAGCAATACATGTACATAGACTTAAATTAATTATATGCATATATGGTAATATGTTTTGACTAAGGAATTAATTATAACCTTATGACACTATTAGATCTTTTAACTTATCTTTAAACTTCCTTATTGTATATTTCAAAGATTTAAAGTGAATACGTTACTAAACACAGTTATAACGATACTGTTAGTTAGTCCTACTGACAACTTAACTACTTTTTTTATTTAATATCCTGAACTTTGTTTATCTGTTTATGTTAATTTTTTTAATATTTTTTAACTTATAATTAAATTATATGTAATTACTGTGAGAATTAAAAGGAAAATAACTAAAATACTTTTAAAATGTTAATTCTAATAAGAAAATATTTAAATTAAAGCACCCCAATATTAGCTTCAAATATTTTCAAATAATTTTTGTTTAAGTTAATTTCTAAGGCCACTATAAAAAAGTTTTATTTTAATCAGTTGCTAATTTATGAGTGATATTCTATTATTATAATAATTAATATTTAAATTATATAAAACTATTCTAAATATAACACAAACAAAGGAAAAGATGTTTAGAATTTTAATTTTATTCGTAATTATATGAATAAAATAATAAAATTTTTAAATAAATTAAGAATTAAACCTTTTTCAAATACATTATATAATTTTTTGTTTCAGTTGGTTAACCTCAGAAGGAACCACTTTTGTGAAACTTAAAAACCTAATTAGATGTATTCTGTCGTCTCAATTATTACCGTATTTATCAGCTTTGTCAATAAACAAATGACGTGAAAGATAACTTTCTTTGAAATTTGTATTATTGTAAACAAGTCGGACATTAAGGTTACATTATCTTTAGGAGTTAATTTGAATATTAACGGGGTCCAATTTGGTTTTTTCATTTTCAAAAAGAATTAAAAATATTAAGATTTTAATATAAAATTAAATTTATAATTAGACTTGTCAATACTGTGATCAATAATTGATCAGAAAAAATATTTTCAAAAATAGTAGTACAAATTCATGTTTCTTTTCTGTGATATTTTGACTGTTGGAATTGAATGTAATTGCGTTTCCACTCCCTTTTTTATGATAATAATATAAAACTTATATAATAATATAAAAATATTCAAACAAATTAATTTTAAAATTAATTAGGGTCAGATAAAAAATTGAAAATAAACATTCATTGACATGAAGTTTAATATAACTTTGACCAATAAGTCCAACAACTATTTTATTTACTTATGCAAATAACATAACTTTTTAAACTTGATTTTTTTTTAATTTATTTAGCATTGAAATTATTCAATCAAATTAACTTTATTTTAACAAGTGTTTCTTATTTCCCCTCCCTTGTTTGTGATAATAATATAAAAAAATATATTAATATAAAGATATTTAAACAAATTACTTTTTAAATTAATTAAGGTAAATTAAAAACCGAAAACAATCATTAACTGAGGTGAAGTTTAATATAATTTTGACTACTTAGTCGAAAAACAATTTTTTATTTATACAAATAATTTAACAATTGTAAGCCATAAACAAATTAAAGAAATATATATTTTCTCAAATACTTCCAATCATTCAATTCACGCCATCTGTCAACAAAAATCGTTACTATACAACTTATGACGAATTTTAAAAAGATTTCTTCTTATTACTGACTTAAGTAACAACAAAATTTGGAGTACAACTGACTGTTTTCAGTGAATATGGTAAGTTTTTTATGATTCAAATGTTTTAATACAGTATTTGTTTAAATTTCTACTGTTTTAAAATTCAAGAAATATAGATAAAATGTCATATTACTTTGTCGGAATTCAACTGAATATTTTATTAGTAAATAATTGGCTATAATATTAAAAATATTATTTTTTAACTATTTTCTAATCTTCTCCAGGTCATGTACCAACCCCAAAATAAAAATTCGATGGTTTACCTTGTTAATAAATCAACGAATTCAGTCCGCTAAAAGCTGTAACTTTCCGATCAATTTAAAAAGCAATAAAACATGAAAAATTTCGGCCGCGATTGATCCCCGAAGTCGGTCGAGGATTAAAAATCGTAATCGGGCCCACCGATGCCGAGTGCCGAGGCGTGCGTGACAAGTGATAGTCAGCTGTGCGGTCACGTGACCGGGTGACGTCATTACATAGTAAAGTGCGGTCGTTAGCCGGTGTGTCAGGAGCTGAGGCGACGTTTCGAAAAGACCTCATCAAATGTCAACGGGACCGAGAGAGGCTCGTCGTCGCATTAGCATTTAAATTTTGCACGGGACACTCGAAAACGGTCGACGTCGACTGCGCAACACTTTTTCGATAAAAACGATAAAATAAGAATTTTAATTGACCGTTTCTATTTCCTGCCGAAGGTCAATGCTGGCTCAGGAACGAGGAGCGAACTGAACGTTGGGTTTGTGTCGATAAATTAACGACGAAATAAAAATGTCGAAAAACTGTCGGACAACTATGTGAATTTGCAAATTTGGTAATAAACTATGTAAACAAAGAAACTTGTGTAGAAATAAATGTGTTCGTAGTGTGTAGTAGTACTATTACGTAGTTAAAGCACTTTTAGTATGGTAATAAAACTGACCTAAGCCATAAAATCGTTTAAAAATCCTCAATGAACGGAATTTAATTATTATTGCCCATTTATGAATTGTTATCGTTAAGTTTGTGTTATGATTGTACAATTAGCAGATTGTAAAAGATTTTCAAATATATACATATAGATATTAAATTTAATCATTACTTTTTTTTCATATTCAAAATCAGTTTTATGATAATTTAAATAAAAAAATTAAAACAAATATTATTGATTTAATTAATTTAGAAAAAAATAAGTAGCAAATAAAAAAAAATCTTAAATAAAAAATTATTATTATCTTTTTTAGATTATAAAATTATAACAGAATTGTTATAAAAATAATATGAAAATTTTTTGTAGTGAAATTAGTTAAAATTATGAAAAAATAAAAGTAAATCTTCAATAATGCAATTTTTTTAGTTACTAAAAATCTAATTGTTAATTTTTTCTAATTCCTGTGATTTAATTAATTTCAAAATCCTTTTTAAAAAATAATCTCATGTTAACAACAATTATTATTATTTTTTTACCTAACAATTTTTAAGTATTTACTTTTTTCATTCGTATTTTTTAATTAATATTTAAAGATAAATAAATGTATATATTAATAATATTTTAACTTAAGTTACTAAAATTATTTTTATGTACATATTTTAATGTGAATTTTGTTAAAATATCATAATAATTCAGTTTTTATAGATACTAAAAATCTAATTTATATATTTTTTTAATTACAGTGACTTAATTTATATCAAAACCGTTTTTTAAAAATATTATCATGCAAACACTCAATTTTCAATAATGTTTTATATACGAATTTTTAAGTTTTTACTATATTATTTTGTATTTTTTCTCTAATTAATGTTCAAAAAATAGCCAAATACATAATATTAATAGTATTTTAATTTTGTCTGTAAGTTCCTAAAATTTTTTTTTAAAATCATGTTAACAATCAATTTTCTTATATAAGATTTTTTTAATTTTTTATTTTATTAGTTTGTATTTTTTTTAATTAATTAATATTTAAAAAATATTCAAATTCATAATATTAATAATATTTTAATTTTGTCCTGTAAGTTACTAAAAATTATGTTCATATACATATTTTGATGTGAATTTTGTTGAATCTCATAATAAATTTATTTTTATAGATAATTACAGTGATTTAATTTATTCCAAAAATGTTTTTAAAAAATAATCTCATGTAAACACCCAATTTTTTATAATCTTTTATATAAAAATTTTTAGTTTTTATTTTATTATTTTGTATTTCTTTAATTAATTAATATTTAAAAAAAATATTCAAATGCATAATTTTAATAATATTTTAATTTTATCTTGTAAGTTACTATAAATTATTTTCGTGTGCATATTTTGATGTGAATTTTGTTAAAATCTCATAATTTAATTTTTATAGATATTAAAAATCTAACTTATAATTTTTTTCTAATTACAGTGATTTAATTTATTTCAAAAACGTTTTTAAGAAATAGTCTCATGTAAACACTCAATTTTTTATAATCTTTTATATAAGAATTTTTTAGTTTTTATTTTATTATTTTGTATTTTTTTATTTAATTCATATTTAAAAAATATTCAAATACATAATATTAATAATATTTTAATTTTGTCTGTAAGTAACCAGAAACTATTTTCATGACAATATTTTGATGTCAATTTAATTTTATTAAAAATCTTATTTATATATTTCTTTTTTTTTTTAATATCAGTGATTTAATTTATATAAAAAACGTGTTTTGTTAAATAATTTCACGTTAACAAATGTTAGAATTTTTAAGTTTTTACTTTATTATTTCGATGTATATATATTTAAGTAAATTTAATAAATATTGTCTTGAATGTTGACATATATTTTTAATTAACTAATTTAATTTAGTAAAATAATTAAATAAAATTAATTACAAAATTGTTATAAAATTAGTAAAACCTTAATTTCTCATCAATATCATATATTTCAAAAAAGTAATATGATTAAATATTGTGTAGAAAAGTATATAAACAAAAGTCAACGATATAAATATGAATTTTAACTAAAACAAATGTTATAAAATAATTATTAGAATAAACATTTGAATTTTGAATACTGAGATTGACTACTTTTAACATGTAATACAATAAATTACCATTAAATAAGGCATATTTTAAGCAGCATGTTATGTTTTGCCCCGAAAAGAAAATATACAAGGAAACGTGCAGGGTAAAGTCATGGGGATGGAATGTATCGATTTTGAGCCCCGTTATCTTGACAGTGCTATGCACACACGGCCCGTAATGGGAAAAACATTTAAAGCACCCCCCAGATAAGAGGGTTAGCCGGCGACTCCGGCCTTCCCATCTAGGCCGGCTATTACTGTTTTGAATGCCTCTGCCATCTATCGACGGCGACGTGAACCAGATGAGTCATTACACGTGCCGGAATTCTTTCGAACGTCACACATGCACACTTTTCGAGTATGGAAAGTCAAATCTTTGTGGGAGGAATTCGTGGAACTGGAACTGGTTTTCGGGTGAAAGTGCGAGAGGGATCCGAAACATCGGGTCTTAATAAGATAATAATGAGACACTCACCTGGAGGAGGGTAAGGTGTGGATGGAACTGGTTCTGGTCCGTAGTTTCTTAGTCCGTGGCCTCCGTCGTAGGCATGGGCGAAGGACGCCGATTCGACCATGGCGGCGGCGGCGGCGACGCGTCCTCGGTCATCGGCCGGCGTTAGGTACGGAACGGGCTGGTGCGCGTCCAGCTGGTGCCTGGACGCCGACGAGTACGGCGAATAGTTGCACCAGGAGCTGCCGGAGAAGCTCTGGTGGCAGGACGAGACGGCCGGATCGGCGCTGGGTCCGGCCGACACGCTGCTGTACTTGTACTCCGGTTTGTACTCGGGAGTGCCCGTCGCCGCCGTGGCCGCCGGCGACCAGAACGACAACGCGGACGCCTTCCGGCTGTCGCGCGTCCCCGTGGGGTCGGCCGCCAGGTTATAGTACGTGGGGCCGTTGTAGTGCTGGTTCAGGCCGACCGTGGGCTCGAAGGCGGTGGCGCCGGCATGGTGGTTGTCCGATGGTGAATAGTTCCACGGCTGTCCGTGGTGCGAGTGCCGGATGACGCTGGGCTCGGCACACTCCCCGTAACCGCCGGTGGTCAACCTTTTGGCGGGAATGTGCAGGGGTCCGGCGGAGCCGCTGTTGCTGGTGACGCTCGCCGGCGACGAGCTGGACGTGGCCGACGTGGTGGCGGCCGGAGGCGGCACCGTCGCCGGACTGGTCATCCCGCTGTTGCTGATGGGCGTCGCGGCGCTCTGCGGCGCCGGCGGCGGGCTCTCCTCGTACAGGCTGCCGTTCATCATCGACCACCAAGTCACCCCGGTGGAAGACCCCGCTCCGGTGGCTGGGGAGGATCCGGGGGGATGCACATGGTCGTACAGGGTGGGTGCGGCGCACGCCACGGGGTCCGCGATGGTGAGGATGATGGTCGCGCCAGGTGATCACAGCATCGGAAGGTGCGATTGCAGATGGTGATGGTGCGGTCGACGGGTCAACGGGTAGCACACGCCAAAACAGGTTTTCGGCAAAACAGACGTTCGTCCACGGAGAGGGTGATTATGAAAAAGAAGAGAACAGCACCACAATCAGCAAGATCCTCCTATCTAACCATCTGATCCAACACATTTATCAAATACGTCCAACAGTCTCCCAAACAATTCGAGTCGGCCAAAATGTTTACTGAATCACCTCCACAATTATATGCCACACTTCAGGTGTTAAATGTGCACATAAATCAAAACTATGCACAGTATGTATACAAAAACAAGGTTTATGGGCCGTAAATTAATTTATTGGCGCTCGTAACTTTTACTCGGTCTTCCTCAAACACTTTTCAGTCAACGCGATCCGACTCTTTCTATCCCGGATTTGCACGCCGATTTATTTACCAAAAGTTCAACAATCGGTCTCCAATAAAATTAACACGTTCATTACAAGTTTCGTAGCACTCACAAGATGCGTATCTAGGAACCAATTTATTTTTTATTTAACTACCCTGGTGCCGACGACAGTTTCTACCTGCCCCCAAGCACAAGAACAAATCGTTTTACAACCCGCTGGTAGCTGGAGCTGGGTCTGGCACGCAAGGCGGCCGCGAAAAAAAAAATAATATTCTTCGAATGCCGCGCGAGTACGCGATGTGACATGAGCAATAAGTACGTGCGGACTAAACAGCGACGTACAGGTTGCGGACACACACTGAAGTCGTGTGAGAAACTCGCGTTTACTTCGGTCCGTCCGGCCGATGTGGCGACGCGCGTGCGATCTACCGGCACCGCGTGCAAGCTGACGGCAGCGCCGGTGCGACGCTAGCAGCGACGCACGTCGGCGGCGACAAGTCCACGGCCAAAATCAGCCGAAATCGGCGTCCGGAATCGCGGATTGAGTCGCACACGCTCCGCGCTCCGCTCTTATTAGACTGCATTTTCGTACGGAACTATTTCTGCTTTCGGTGAAGGAGTTTATATGCAAAATTTTACTCGCCATAAGTCACGGCTACGTTTTTACGTTTGGCTGTTTTAATGAAATTAGGTTTTAGTCGGTTTTGCAAATTTATTCCTGTCACGTACCGGCGATTACTTGCTGGGCTTTTGTAATTGTACGTTTTGCGACGCATTGTTTATTTAAAACCATTGACGCGTTGGTCAAAATTGTAATTATTAGAAAATTAATGCCCAAATTTATTTAAAAAAAATGTGTCACTTTGGAATAAAGATAAAATTTTCAGCAATACTAAAAATATTTATTTTTTATTTTACGTAGTAATGTGACTGTTACTTTCCATATTAATTAACTTAATAAAAATTTAATGATAAATATAGGTGAGAAACTTTATATTAAATAAAAGTTAATGTACAATCAGAAAATTTCATAAAAGTAAAAGAAAATTTTTACCAGATGATACCTTTATATTTTAATTAAACATTTCTAATTTAGCAATATTTCTGACAATCAAAAATTATTAATACACAAAATGACTTTAAATTAATAAAAAATATGTAAATTTAATAAAAATACTCAAATTTTTACCATATTGAACTTCTATGTTTCATTTAATTATTCTTATTTCAACAATAATTTTAAGAATAAAATTAATTTTTGACTATAAATTAATATAAAATAAGAAAATTTAATAAAAATACTCAAATTGTAACTAAATTAAACTTGTATATTTCGGTGAAGTATTCTTATTTCAGCAATAGTCCTGACAAGTAACAAATAAAACACACAAAAGAAGTATGATTAAAAAAACCTAAAGTTTAAATGTAAATATTAGGAAAAAAACTAATTTTTGTCACATTGAACTTGTATGTTTCGGTTAAATATTCTTAGTCCATCAACAAATAAATCACAGAAAAGGTATATGATAAAAAAGTTTTGAAGTTTAAATGTATATATTGGGAAAAATATTAAATTTTGATTATAAATTAATACAAAATAAGAAAATTTAATAAATATACTCAAAATTTAACCAAATTAAACTTGTATATTTCGGTTAAGTATTCTTATTTCAGCAATAGTCGTGACAATTAACAAATAAAACACATAAAAGAAGTATGATTAAAAAAACCTTAAGTTTAAATGTAAATATTATAAAAAAACTAATTTTTGACTATTAATTAGTGTAAAATAAGGAAATTTAAGTAAAAATATTCAAATTTTTACCAAATTTAACCTATATGGTTCAAATAAGTATTCTTATTTCAACAATTAACAAATAAAACACACAAAAGTTGAGTGATTAAAGGATTCTAACAAATATATTCCGGAAAAAAATAATGTTTTACTATAAATTAGTGTAAAATAAAGGAATTTAAATAAAAATATTCAAATTTTTGTCTAACTGAACTTGTTTGTTTCAGCTAAATATTCTTATTTCAGCAATAGTCCTGATAAACAAAAAATAAAACACACAAAAGAAGTATGATTAAAAAGAACTAAAGTTTAAATGTAAATAGTAGGAAAAAAAATGACTATTAATTAGTGTAAAATAAGGAAATTTAAGTAAAAATATTCAAATTTTTACCAGATTGAATCTGTATGGTTCAAATCAGTATTCTTATTTCAGCAATCAACAAATAAAACACACAAAAGATGTGTGATTTAAAGGTTCTAACGTATATATTCGGGTAAAAAATAATTAATAAGGGGATTTAAGTAAAAATATTCATATTTTTTTCTCACTGAACTTGTATGTTTCACCTAAATATTCTTAATTCAGCAACAGTTCTCACAATCAATAAATAAATGTCACAATAGAGTATAATTAAAAAGTTTTGAAGTTTAAACGGAAAGAAAATTAATTTTTGACTATAAATTAACATAAAATATAAAAATTTGATAAAAGTACTCCAATTTTAACCATATTAAACTTGTATATTTTGGTTAAGTATTCTTATTTCTGTGATAATCCTGACAATTAACAAAAAAAAGACACAAGGGAGTTTAAATGTGAATATTAGGAAGAAAATTTATTTGTATGATTAGTTATTAAGTTAAGGAAGAAAATTTGTAAAATAAAAAATAGTCAAATTTTTACTAGTTTTCAGTATCATTAAGACTAAATATTAAAAATTATACAGTTAAGTAAAAAATTTATCGTTAAATGAAAAGAAGACAGTTTATTTTATAAAAATACTTAAAATACTTCTATCAGATTAAACTTTTATGGCTCAATTAAGTATTCTTATTTCAGGAATAGTTTTAACAAAGTTTATTTCAATGGTACAACAGTAAATTTTAAAAACTAAGATAAGTAAAAAAAGTTAAATATGAGGAAGACAGTTTATTCTATAAAAATAATCAAATACTTTTTTATCAAATTTAATTATTTTGGTTCAGTTAAGTATTTTTACTTCAGCAACAAATATTTTATATTGTTACTATTTCTAAATTACATAATTAGATTAGTAAAATTTTAATTCTATATAATTTTTTAAATAGATTCATTTTCATATGATAGAAAAATTTCTAATAAATATATAAAATAAAATTTATTTATTTTACTAGATGATACTTTTATGTTTTAGTACTATTATTTCAGTAAAGTTTTGATAATCAAAAAACACACAGGAGTATGACCAAAAAGTTTAACAGTTTGAAATTACTGACTGAGTGATAAAATTATATTCATTATAAACTTTTCAATGAGTTTTATTAATAATCATTATATTAAGATAATATATTTTGATTAAAAAAAAGTGTTAGCTGCTTTAAGCCTTTATAAATTATTATTGTCACTAATTTTTAATTAAACTATTTGATATTTATAACTTACTTTCAGTATATAAATAAAAACACTGTAAATTTAATATTTTTAATAAAATGTTAAATAAAAGGCCAATTTATGTAAAGGTTAACAGAATGAATTCGTTCACTTCACTTTCTCATTATGATTGGTGAAGCTTTCCATCAACAATTAATACATCTCCGACTATAATTGGTCACGAACAAGGGCCATAAAAACAGGTAACTTTACATCGTCCTGTCAGGTTCTTCCGCAGATAAAATCACCCGCTACTGGATTACGTACCCACGATTTTTTCTGGTTCCTTCCGTTTTTTCCACATGCGTGCAATATAAATAAATAATAAATCTGCCTTTTGCCTCCATTCGAATTGTTTCATTCTGGATTCTACATTAATCTCAACGAAACCCATTGTTTAAAGCGGACACGACCATTGCTACTGTTTAATGGTAATTTAATTTATACGTGGTTTAATATCAACATCTCTTGTTTTATTCATCAGAAGTGACTGACGCTTAATATTCAAATAAGATGCCCGTAGACTGAAAGAATTGCAGGTGGCTCGGGATGGAAAAGTATTTTTATGCCCGTCTTCCCTTTTTCTCTGAATTTTATTCCGACTTTCGGGGCCGATTGATGTTTCAGCCAAGTTTTCAGTTGTCACGCATCGACACGCATCGTGCACAACTTTAAATTGTATATTTAGTTGTTGTTTATGATGTCAATTTTGTGGGTTGGTGGGCCACTTCATCCAAAATAAATCATGGGATAAATTGATGTTGCCAATAAATTTCAATGATTTATTGTCAGCAAACGCCATGCATTTATAATGATTATGTCACGAGAGTTTTGCTGTAATTTACTGAGTATTCTATTTGTACGTTAATAAACTCTTGGTAAGATAATTGCAGTTGAGTCACAACTAAAAATATTAAAGATGAGATGCAGGTTAAAGTACAATCGATAATAGTAATAAAAGTATGCTAATTATGAATTAATTAAAGCACATTCCTTACTTTTTATTATTATACATTTTTTTAATTCAAATGCATTTACATACTTTGTTGTAGCTTTATCGTGAAAAAAAAAGTATATAATTAGCACATGCTTAGCTTAAATACAAAACGACATTTATTTTATGACCGAATAAATCATCAAGATAATTATTAAATATGCGAGATAATTTCTTTTGACTATAATTCACACATTTCAATATGTAAATTGTACTAATACTATATTTAAAAGTTTATCACACATTTTATTGCGCTTATTGTTTACATTTTATTATAATCGCGTGCTAATTATATTTTATATTGATCATAAATTTAACTAATTAGCTTTTAATTGGGATAATAAACGTTTTTCTGAGTCGTACCGATTCAACCAGCGACGGAAATCGATTTTTAACAGTGTGTTTATGTGTATTTATAATATTTACTGAGTTTTATGCCCCCAGGGTGTAAAAACAATTTTGCGACACGATTCTTACACACAACCAAAATAAAATAAAACATTCCTTATCATTTCCCCACTCGAAACTGTAAAAAATTCCGTGAACCGGGCAAATTTTATCGGCGAATTCCTTCGACGGTCCACCCTAGCCCCCATCAAAAACTCATTGGGGGTCTTATCTCGACGTTGGAGGTGCGGCGCTTTTGTGCAGGTGAACGAACGGCAAGCTCTCGATCTGATATTGGCAGAGGGCCAGTCGTGGGTGAGGACCCCAACAACGAAACTTTGCCCGGACGTGCATTGGCGTCGCTGCCATTTTTTCGGGTTGATTTGATTAAGTAATGCCGTGGTGCGAATTTCGTGTGACCTTTCGTGATTTAACAATGGTCGATGCATATATTCCTGGCGGATCCGTTCGTGCACCCCTTTATCGTTAATTAAATTCTGTGCTTTACACAATCCAATTTCAGTAAGAGCTATTTGCACAAATACACGGGACGAGATTGCGTTGCATATCCAACCGTGAATCCGAACGCGGCCGGGAAACGTTTCCACTTTGGGTGTGGAATGGTGGTTCAATCGAAAATGGTCCCATAAAGTTTCTGGATTGTTCACCCTTACGTAAATGAGAACGGATAAATAAATTGTGATAATATATGCAGTAATACAATAAAGTGAAATACACATTTGAAATTAATTAAAGTAGAAATGATGTGAATAAAAGTAAATGAAAAAAATAAACAAATATAAAATAAATTGTTAAAATTATTGAAAAAATAAGGTTAAACCCACATTTTTAATACAATTTATGACTAAATTGATATTTATATTAACTTTAAGTAAGCAAAAAACTAAGAAAATGAATTATAAACAAAAATAAATGTAAAAAATGTACTGTATAAAATGAATAAATGTAAAATAAATAGATAATATAGGAAAAAATATGCTTAAGTTCAAATTTTTAATACAATTTATATATAAATAAATATAATAATTAATTTATGTAAGTAACAAATGAAGAAAATGAATTATATATATAAAAAAATGAAAAAAATGTAATGTATAAAATGAATAAATGTAAAATAAATTGATAATATATAAAAAATAAAGTAAAACTCAGATTTTTAACACAATTTGTGATTTAATCAACATTACCATTAAAGTCAAATAATTAATTTGTGTAACAAATGAAGAAAATGAGTCATATATATAAAAATATGAAAAAATGTAATGTATAAACTGAATAAATTGATAATATATAACAAATTAAGATTTAACCACGATTTTTTATACAATTTGTAATTTAATTATATAATCATTAAATTTAATTAAGAAAAAAGTGGAGAAAATATTTTTTTTTTTTAATAATTGTAAAAAATGTAATTTATAATATAAATAAATGTCAAATAAATTGATTATATATAAAAATTTAAGATTCAACCCCGATTTTTAATACAATTAGTAATTTAATTATATAATCATTAAATTTAATTAAGAAAACAATGGAGTAAATTAAATTTTTTATAAAAATAATTGTAAAAAATGTAATGTATAAAATGAATAAATGTAAATAAGTTGAAAATATATAACAAATTAAAATTTAACCCCCATTTTTTATACAATTTATGATTTAATTATATAATTATTAAATTTAATTAAGAAAAAAATGGAGAAAATTATTTTTTTTATAAAAATAATTGTAAAAAATGTAATTTATAAAATCAATAAATGTAAAATAAATTGATAATACATAAAAAATTAAGATTTAACCCCGACTTTTAATACAATTAGTGATTTAATTATATAATCATTAAATTTAATTGAGAAAAATATGGAGAAAATTGAATTTTTTATAAAAATAATTGTAAAAAATATAATGTATACAATGAATAAATGTAAAATAAATTGATAATATATAACAAGTTAAGATTTAACCCCGATCTTTTATACAATTTGTTATTTAATTATATAATCATTAAATTTAATTAAGAAAAAAATGGAGAAAATTAATTTTTTTATAAGAATAATTGTAAAAGATGTAATGTATAAAATGAATAAATGTAAAATGAATTGATAATATACAAAAATATATGATTGAACCCCTATTTTTAATATAATTTGTGATTTAATTATATAATCATTAAATTTAAGTAAGAAGAAAATGCAGAAAATTAAATTTTTTATAAAAATAATTGTAAAAAAAGAAATGTATAAAATGAATAAATGTAAAATAAATTGATTATATATATATAAGAAATAAGATTTTTACCCCTAATTTTAATATAAATTATGATTTAATTATATAATCATTAAATTTAAGTAAGAAAAAAATGAAGAAAATTAATTTTTTATAAAAATAATTGTAAAAAAAGAAATGTGTAAAATGAATAAATGTTAAATAAATTGATAATATATAAAGAATAAGTTTATACCCATATTTATAATACAATTTACGTCTTAATTAATATTATCATTAACTTTAAGTAAGTTAAAAATTAAGAAGATGAATTATATATAAAAATAAAAGTAAAAAAGGTAATGTATAAAATAAATAAATGTAAAATAAATGGATAATATACAAAAAATTAGATTTAACCCCGATTTTTAATACAATTTGTGGTTTAATTAATTTTATTATTAAATTTAAGTAAGTTAAAAATGAAGAATACAAATTGATATTATATAAAAAATCAATCAATCAATATTCATTTATTTTTAAATGTGTAACTCATTTGTATACTACATAATTTATTTATTCTTTCAGTTTAATATGTAAGAATAAAATATTTATGTAATTTTATTAATTTATTAATAAAATACCCTTTTGAATTATTATGTATTCAATTTTAAAATTATATCTCTCTTATTTTTTTATTTTTTATATCAAAGTATATATACTTAAATAACTATAATTTAATTTTATAAAATACACATTATGAAAAAACAGTTATTTAATAAATTGAAATAACAATAGTAAAATAAAATTTCTTTTCCAATAATGATCCAAATAAAAATTTTAAAACCACTGACATTTAAAAAATCAAAATAATCATTCCTTATTTGCATTTAAATGATTTTATAATTTATAATATTATATTTCAATGTATGATTAATGGATTAGGAATTTAGACTTATTTATATATTTTTAATAAAAGTGTTTTATGCTGTAGGTATAAAATGTACTCACAGTATTAATTTATAATTAGACTTTTTTTAATTTAATATTCAATGCTATTCATAGCTATTTATTTTTATTATTCGCTAGTGGCAAAAAGTTGTGATTTAAATTATTATTTATTTAATTTATAGTTGAATTATATTGTTTTACATGAAATTGCCTGGAAGACCCAGTTAAATTAAACGACTGCGAAGCAATTCAAAAACGTAGCTACAAACTCAATCTTGTTTTCGCATAAATCGCAACGCCGTCGGGTATTTAAGCATCCGCATCCCGAACGAAAATTCGAATTTCCCGATTAAAAGCGAAAATACTGCCATGAATATGTAAATTGCCGTGTGGAACGTAACTAAAACGTAGCGGGAACGTGGGCCGTGCGCCCGTCTTGTATCCTTTCAATCATCCCCCCGCCGGAGATGGCGATCCAATCTCCGCCCAGAGCGGCGTAGCGGGGGTGGCCGACGGGGGCACACGGAATGGAAACGTTGGGACTCATCGCCCGTCACTAACTACATATTGGACGGCCGTAGAGCGGCTTCCATTCGCCGCCCGACGTGCCCGGCCGCCGTAGCGCCGTAACTTTCGGCCGATATGGCCATAGCGTCCCGCCGGGGGATTTCCTCCGTGCACTGCGAGAACCGTTTTCCATAATGAAACTCTCCGGCCCGTTGTCTTCTTACGTTCCGTACGTATCGGGCACAATGAACCGAGGCTGGCGGGTTTGCCGCGTCCGCGTTTTACCTCCGGGGTCGGGCCTTAATTGCTTTCGAAAACTTCGCACTGTCATTCCCGTACCAAAGCCAATCGGATTATTAACGATAGTTAGGTGAAATTACTAGATATAATTAAGATATCCATCTATAGGGTATAAGGTTACAGTAGGGTGTGACAGTCGTGTTTGTGTGGGCTGTGTTATCTACACTACACTATGGGGATTAAGCAAAGGGTCTAAATGCTGTTCAGTTTGATCTATTGCTTGTCTCCGGCTCTTTCTGACATGTGTCAACATCAATTGAACCAAATTGAAACGTTTTATAAAAAAAAATTAGATAAAAAGTATCAAGGAATCATAAATAATGATGTGCTCAACCTCTTTTTGAAATTATCAGTATTTTTCTCAATTTGTTAGAGCTTAAAAATTCTTAATTACATATAAATTAACAAATTTTTCTGTAAATGTCGGATTAAATCTTATTTTTTATATATTATTTATTTATTTTACATTTATTCACTTCGTTCATTTATTTTTATTTTATTATTATATTTAATACAATTTATAATTATAATATATATATATATATATATATAAAAATAAATGTAAAAATGTAATATCTAAAATATATAGATAATATATAAAAAAAATTAAATTTAACCCAATTTTTAATAATATTATCATTAAATTTAAGTGAGTAAAAATGAAGAAAATGAATTATATACAAAAATATTTGTGAAAATAATAACATAAAATTAAATAAATTAATAATATATAAAAAATAATATTAAACCTATATTTTGATACACATGTTTAAATTAATATTGTCATTAAGTTTAAATAAATAAAAAATTAAGAAAATGAATTATATATATATAAAAAAATAAGGTTATACCTATATATATTTAATAAAATTTATTATCATTAAATTTAAGTAAGCTAAAAATAAAGAAAAGGAATTATATAAAAAAAGTGTAAAAAATTTTTAAAATGAATTGATGTAAAATAAATTAAAGACAGATTTTTAATACAAATTATTTATGTGTAAATTAATATTGTCATTAAGTTTAAATAAGTAAAAAATGAAGAAAATGAATTATATATAAAAATAAATGTAAAAATGTAATGTATAAAATGAATAAATGTAAAATATATTTATAAATATATAAAAAATAAGATGTAACTCAGATTTTTAATACAACATATGTTTAATTATTATTTATTTTGTTATATTGTGAATATTTTTGTGTATTATTTTGTGTGAAAGTACTTTATATTAAAATTTTATTTTATTTTTTTTATTAAAATTTACAATTAATAATAATAATTTAAAAATCTTAAATTTTTATTAATAAATAATAAAAATTAAAGAAATTATATAACTATATATCTAATTTTGTTGTTGTTAATCAAATATATTAAGTATCTCTTAAATATATATGGTAAAATTCTTATTATATTTAATTTAATTGTTTATTAAAAAATTGTGAAAATTGATTAAATATGTATTTAACCACTTTGTATTAATAATATTAAAAATAACACTTTTTTGATATTATTTCTAGTTATTTCTATGAATTTAATAAATTTTACCTATTTTTTTTAAGATTTAATTCAAAATACTTTTAAATAAACGAGTAAATTTTTATTTTAAAAAAATTTTAATTTTTTATTAAAAAATTGTAAAAATTAATTAATTTTGTATCACTTTTTACTAATAATATTAATAGTAATATTTTTTTAATATTATTTCTAGTTATTTCTGTGAATTTAATAAATTTTAGCTTATTTTATTTTTAAGATTAAATTCAAAATATACTTATTTTTAAATAAATGATAATTTTTATTTTAAAAAAATCTTAATTTTTTATTAAAAAATTGTAAAAATTAATTAATTTTGTACTTTAATCACTTTGTATTAATAATATTAGTAATAATATTTTTTATTTATATTATTTCTAGTTATTTCTGTGAATTTAATAAATTTTATCTTATTTTTTTAAGTTTAAATTCAAAATAGACCTATTTTTAAATAAATGATAGAAACGAGTTAATTTTTATTAAAAAAAATCTTAATTTATTATTAAAAAAAATTGTAAAAATTAATTAATTTTTTATTTTAACCACTTTGTATTAATAATATTAATAATAATATTTTTTTTATATTATTTTTAGTTATGAATTTAATAAATTTTATCTTACTTTTTTAAGTTTAAATTCAAAATAGACCTATTTTTAAATAAATGGTAGAAACGAGTTAATTTATTCTAACCATTTTATTTTATCTTATTAATTAAAGTTATTATTTATTACCCCAAAATTTTTTTTAATTGTATATAATTTAGATATTTTTTACATAATTTCCTTATGTACTTATTTCTATGCCTCTTTGTAAAATATAATATATTATTTATATTAAATGTAAATTATGTATTAGAATTTGCATTTTTAACCATATTATTCTTCCTTACCAATTAAGATCATTATTATTCACATAATTGTTAAAATTTTAGATATATTAGGTATTTTTTATACATTTTAATTATAAAATTATTATCTTTTCATAAAGAATACAATATTATTTATTGACTTTTTATAACTCCATCTTTTTTGATTAAATCATTAGAATTAAATTATGTTTATCAAAATATAAATATTCTTAAAAATGTAAATTACATAAAAAGCCCTAATTTTTATTAATTAATTGTAAATAATAATAAAACTTGTAAACATATTATTTTTTCTTAAATTTATCATCATCTTCTACATAATAAAATATAATGTTCATTAATTTCTATATATTCTTAAAAGCGCCGAATTTCAAAATCTTGGACCCAAAATAAAAATGAATATACATATATTTTTATATAAATATATTCTCTCCTTTAGTTTAAAATTAAGTAACAATTGGATTAATGGAATTTTGAAAATTATTTTTAATGAAATATTATATTTTTTTCTAATTTTTAGTTTTCCATTACTTATTTTTTGTTTATTAATAAAATTTTAAATAAAAATTATTTGTACTAGATATTACTTTTAATTTAAATTTAATTAATAAAATTATTAAATTTTTTGCCATTTCAGAACTATAACCTTTTAAATCTATTTTAATAGATAATTCAAAAAAAAATCTTAATTAAACCATCAAGCTGCAACAGATTAATTAAGAAACGCCACATCAAGATAATAAATAAGCCTTAAGGTCAAAAACATTAGCAAATATTCCGAATTAATTTAATCATGCAAATTTGATCAGTTTTAAATCTAAATCAATTTGATCGTCTAATCATGCTCCTTGTTCCGTGGACCGTTTAAATTACATCGAAAATGAACTGAAAATCGATACCCATCGATCTATTAACTTTTTATGTGAGTTTAATTCACTTGTAAAACCTTTTAAAACATATTCTATAACCCACGCGATACGGTAAAAAACCTGTCTGTGCATATAAAATAATAATAATTAACATTTTAGATGAATGTATAAACAATACGAGCATCAACTGAAGTGGCAACTGGAAACTGTTGGAGTCTGATAACATAAAGTTAAGTATTTCAAGAAAAAATGTGCAGATAAGATACTTTACCTTGATGAAAACTTGCCAGACTAGTCCCAGGGAACACTCTCGAGAGTCTGTAAAAAATTGTAAATGTATAGACACAAATAAATTAACGGTCCGTGTCAGTTTTTGGTAAATATTTGAAATAAGATAACTTTTGAGAAACATGGGGGGGGGGGGAGTGAGAATGAGCAAGCACGATTCTAAAACATGTCCTTTTTTGTTTCCTTTTCGGGCACTTACCTAGAATTCTTTCGTCTAACCATTCCCGTTCTGGTAAAACGTAATGAAGTGATGCGCCAACCTGCTGGAAGAATAGTATATTACTGAGATTATCGTGCTCATTTATTTTGGGGGCGACAACAGTGATGGCGGAATTGTCTCAAAAATTATCTTATTTCAGGCAGATCCGGTCGCGTCGGGATTAGCATGTTTTGGCAAAAATACACACGCACAGCCGACATAAACTTAGAATTACGACATTTTGCGTTAATGGAGGGTGGAACTGGAACGTACGTGTATAATCTTTGTTGCAGCTAAACTGGCACGTTTGAAATAAATCTTGGGGCGTGTCTTTTCGGTCGACGGGGATTACATGTTTCCTGTATTGTTTACGAAAACGGCACGACTTTGGTTTGGACTCACCTACTAGACAACTCGAAGGGATGAAGAACTCGTTCCACGTCGCCGAACAGCTTGACGCATTGAATTTAACAGGGACAAGGTGAAAACAAGCCTGAAACACAAAATAAAATATTGATAAAGGTAAATGGGTTTGTTTAAAGGTTAATTTGTATAGGTAATGTATAATGACAATCGACGAACGAGACAATAAAGTTGTACACGGATATTAAGTAATTACCCTTGCATCATGAACAACGAATTATGACACAGCCATAACCGATTCCTATTTCCTTCTTCGTCATAAATGTCAGAATAAACCATGTTTGTGAAAACAACCAACCATTTATTTATCTTTGTCTTTTATTGTCACATATATTGGGAGGGAAGAATTTGTTATTTGTTAATTATATTTGGAATATTAGGGCTACAAAGTCTGTCCGGCCGTAATTATGGTATTATCTTTACTTGCACACTGTTCTGGATTACTTTTAATATCCTTAAGCCTTGCATTAAATAAAATCTTTGTTTTCGCAATATCCTTTGTCTCCGGCTGAACTGTTTACTTTAATGCCATCACAAACGGCCCGTGACAAATTAAATGCTGGCCGACAACAAAAGTTGGAAATGGTCCTTCCACGTGACAAGGCATTTTTTAACTAATGATAAGTCGCCCCCGAGGAAAAAAAAAAGGGGAAAAAGTTGTGCCGTTATTGTTCCCTGGGATGACGTTCTTTCTGTCAGTAATCAGAGTTTATGGAGACATCTTGGAGCAGATAAACTATTTCATTTCGTCCGGGGTCTTTTGCCACAAATATCAATTATAAGCCAACCCTGATAATACCTACGCACAAGGGACGGCCCTTTTATAACGCCGCATGGCGTCCATTATTTTTCTATGGGTGTACGCGGTCTGGAAGTAATGAGTTTTCTGTCCAAATTTACTTAAAAATAAAAGGGTGCATGAACCATTTCAATATTTATTGCTTTTTAATCGAACAATCTAAACAAGTTTATGGCTACAAAGAAGAGTCTTGGTGTCAAATGAAACCGCAGCAAACCTTAATGAATGTTAATCCTTTTATTAAAATTCCACAATGCCTCCCCTGCGCCAGCCATTCCGGGGGTACCGTCCCTTTCGTCCATTAAACACTATTATCCAATTTCGCTTACAACATAGTATCACCCGGGTAAATTCATAGTGAAATTGAGAAGACGGCTTGGTGGCGGGGAGTGTTCAATTTCCGTTTTCTGGAGGCTCCCCAGCGGTCGAAAGCTTTCCCGTGTTAGCGCGACTTGTGTATAACAATAAAACCTAGCTAGTCTGACAGATCTGGGTGTTATTTATATCGCCACCTCTTGAATACAAAGGAGCACGTCCCCAAATCGTGGCCTTAATGGATCTTAATTATTATTGTGCACTCGTTGCAAAATCAATTTTTGATCGTCTGAGGCGACTATGAATTCCTTACTCGGAGTCCACTAGCCTAGGCTACATCTATCTAAAAGTCGATGGAGCTCAAAGAAAGGCACTTAGCGCGTAAGGCACAACAGCCACCATTTTACGATTAAATCTCATTCCGGACCAGACATGGCATAACAAACCCGAGTGCTTCTGGGAATATTAAATTCCTCAATTCATCCACTCCTGATAAAGTGCAAACACGCTTTCACGACAATTTATAGATATTCCATTAGCTTCTTTTCCGCCGTTGTAGTTTCAGGAGTAACTACCGTTTCTCGCTACGCCTTCGGTTTTATTTTTCTGCCGTGGAGAAAAAAGAAAAATCCCTACCACGATTTTATTTCGTCTTCATTTGAATATATAATACATTTATGACGGACGTAAATTGCCCCGCCAAGACACTTTGCTGAATAAAATCTCCTGAGCGTTCGTTCCGTTTCAGTTTCTGGATGTCTTTACATGCACTACTGAAGTTACAACAACGGGGAAATGCGTCTCTTAAATAATAATGTAATTTATAAGCATTTAACTGGCTTTCAATCGTATATATTGGCTTTATAAAAATAACATCAGTTATTTCAGCTTACTGAAACATTTTTAATAGTCTAGAATTGTTTAAAAAAATTCGCTTATATATTTTTTTGTACGATATAATTTAAAAAATAAAAAATAGTTGATCCTTATTGTTATTTACACAAACAAATTATAATGGGGAGCTTTACAAATAAGCTTATAGTAATTAAATTTTAATAATTAACACCATGAACAACTTCAAATAACTTATTAATATTTTTGTTGTGTTACTTAACTATATTCTATATTAATAATTTAAGTAGTTTTATGGCAAATATTTTTTTAAATGTATTTTTATTTTAAAATAAAAATCAAAACCGTTCATTAAAATCGATATAATTAATTACAATAATTAGTTTTATTTTCATCTAATAAAATTGTGCATTTCTAATTTCTCATTTTAATTATTGGGTGTATCATAATATATTATCAAAAAATTGTAATAAAAATAAATAAATAAAATCATAGTTTTATATAATATTTTAAACAGTTTTTGTTCAGTTATTAAATTATTAAATTTTAAATTTAAAATCAGTAAAATTATTGATTTTGAATGTTATGTCAAAATAATTACCAAAAATTACAAAAAATGATCACAAAATCATATTTTTTATATTATAGTAGTACAAAAATTAATTCCATTTTTTCTCTTTTATTAATTGATATTTTCCCATAAAGATACTTTTGAATGTTTAAATTTTTAATTAATTAATAGTGTCAAAATAATTTTTTATTACTATTAAATACTGCAATTATTTTGAACTTCTTTTAAATTAATAACATTATTCAATTTTAAATGTAAAATCAATAAAATTATTGATTTTTAATATTGTATGGCAAAATAATTACTAAAAATTACAAAAAAATAATAAAATTATATTTTTATATTATGGTATTATTATTAATGGAAAATTAATTCCATTTTTTCTCTTTTATTAATTTATATTTTCCCATAAAGACATTTTTGAATGTTTAAATTTTTTATTAATTAATAGTGTCAAAATAATTTTTTTATTACTATTAAATACTGCAATAGTTTTGAACTTCTTTTAAATTAATAAAATTATTCAATAAAATTATTGATTTTTAATATTGTATGACAAAATAATTACTAAAAATTACAAAAATATAATAAAATTATATTTTCATATTATGGTAGTTCAAAAATATTAATTCAACTTTTTGTTTTTTACATATTTATGTGTTCTCATAAGATATTTTTTAGTGTTTTACTTTAAAACTAATAAAATTATTTATTGCATCAAAATAATTTTAAAAAATAAAAATATTAAAAAATAATTATAAAATCATATGTTTATAATTTTTATTTAAGAATTTATTTTATCAAGGCAGTACAAAAATTTGAATAACTAGAAAACAGTAAAAATTTTATTTTATATTTTTCTTTTTTATATCTAATTTTTCCCATAAGATTTTTTCTTACTAAACATTTCAATTTTCGTCACTTTTGTTAATGAATTTATTTCATTATACAATGTTTGAATAAAATAAAAACATAAAAATTTGATTTCTTCTATTTATATATTTTCAAGATTTTTATTTCTTCATATTACATTTTAATTTTTATATGTGAGTTCTATTTTATACTTATTATTAAAATTATAATAACTATTATAGTAAATTAGTGAATATAAAGTTAATAAAAATGTAAAAAAAACATTCATTTATTCTATTATAATAAATAATTTTTTTCTTTTTTATATCTAATTTTTTTCAAAAGATTTTTTTCTTACTAAATATTTCAATGTTTATCACTTCTTTTAATAAATTTATTTCATTTTAGTTGTTTGAATAAAATAAAAGCATAAAAATTTGAATTTTTCTATTTATATATTTTTAAGATTTTTATTTCTTCATATTACATTTTAATATTTATATGTGCATTCTAAAAAAATGAAACATTATTCTTTTTCTATTTTACACTTATTATTAAAATATATAATATTTATTATAATAAATTAGTGAAAATAAAGATATTAAAAATATAAAAAAATATTCATTTATTCTATTATAATTAAATTAAATGATTTTTTTATTATTTTTAACCTTAACTTATTTTTATTTTAACTCAATATTTAATGTTAATTTTAAGTTTAAAATTTTGTTCTAGGAAGTTCAAACCCCCAAATTAATTAATTTTCAACTAATAAAATTTTTCATTTTTAATTTCTCAGTTTACTTATTGGGTGTCACAATATATTATTAAAAATGGGAAATAATATAATAAAAAATAAATAAAAAAACATTTTACACAGTTTTTTGTTCAGTTATTAAATATTTCAAAAAATTAAAAATTAGTTCTTTCCTATTTTATATTTATTATTAAAATTTATAATATTTTGTATTAGTGAAAATAAAGTTAAAAAATTAAAAATATAAATATTCATTATAATTCAAATTATATATAATGCGAATTTTAAATTTAAAATGTTCTGAGAGGTTCACAAATCCATCGCAGGTACCGACATTTTTAGATTAGAATGCGTGATGTGTTAATTAAACGAAGCCTTTCCGTTATTTTATTTCCAGAAACGTAATCATTTAACTACATTTAATTAAATTTACTATAACTTATAATAACTTTCAATGATAGTTCTTTAAAATGTAATCGAAATTGTTTATTTTCCTCGTGTGAGGTCTATTAATTATTTCTGTAATGAACATTTCTCACCACCATTAATATTTAAATTGTTACGGTTAAAGATGGATTCCGAGCTTTCAAATCAGATTAATGTGTGAAATATGCTCTTTGCTTTTTACAATGGTCTCATTTACATCGGACATTGTTGGAAAAATTGCAGCAAAGAAATTATAGTTAAATTTATGGGCTTAATCTGCGATCAGCATAAAGACGAGGTTAATAAAAGAAAAAAACAATGGTCGAGAAAATGTATATCAGTTGCACTCTCAGCTTTTTATTATTATTATTTTTTTAAATATATATCCCTCCCTTAATTTCCACGATTAAGCCCCCTGGAATATTTAAATTCGAAGTGCAGACCGTTTTCTTTGTTGGGACTTTTAATTGTTCCTTTTCTTCTTAGGGGGGGTTTCATTGAAATAATTAAAATAATGCCAGCTTCTGTTTTAAATTGCATCAGATTTAGGACGCCATAGCTTTTTTTATTGATGATTATAGCTGCTCCATCGGCCAATAAGAAAAGAAATGGAAACATGTTTCTGATAGGCACCTGCTTCAAGCAGGTGCATTTGCATTTCTTGTTTATTTTTGCAACGGGATATTTATATAATTAAGAAACCAAAATGAAATATGTAAATTGAGATTGAATTTTACCAATAATCTGAGTTTTGCCGTGAGTCAACTTTAATAATCTTCAGTTTATTCAACACAAGGGAGTGTATCATATCGGAGATTTTTAATATAAAATGGTCCATAAGTAACAGATGGCTTCAAATCCGAATAAACAAATCACTACAGACATGATACATCGAATGCTTCTACATATTGTCATTTATATGCAGGATTAAAATGGCGGGGGCCTTTTACGGCCGGCGATATTCGTTTATTGAAAATGGTTGTTTTTCCACTCCACCCCGGATTGCGTATGGAAATTCCCTCATTGGGAAAATTGATTTTTTACTGCGACGGAAAAAAAAACTTTCAGACAATCGGCTTGCGTCTTCAAGTATTAGATTTACTGCTTCCGCTCATCAGGAATTATGGCGCTGGGCAATAAAAACTATCCCGTATGTAGACGAAATTCGGCTAGACCCCTTTTACATTTATCCGACCCGCTTGTTTTCCATCAGTCAGATTGTGGGGCACTATCCGCAAATTAAATTATGTATGTAGACGTCATATATATCATTTTTTATGTGGCTATGGCTGCAGGAATCTTTAGCATTAGCAACATTTAAAATTAGACCTTCATTTGGCAAGTAGCGGGATGAATTAAAATCGTCAATCAGTGGCGGGAGGTATTTGGCAACGGTACAGGGCGTCGTATATCTAAATAATGCGCCTCCGGCGAACGTCGCATAAACGTCAAATAATGGAGTCGTGTTGACGAAAGGCGAATAGGTCATTATCACCCGATTAAATGCAACGCCAGTGAGGAACGTGCACAAGCATCGGAGAATTGTCGGAGCGTTAAAGCTCCGTGGAAGACATTAAGGACCAAGATACGCCAGTCAAAGACTGGTCCGTAGCAAGCAACGATGTAGACGTTAGCTGAATGCAAACTCGAGGATTTGGTAAAGCGCCCCGAGGATTTTGTAGGATAGCAGCGTTTCCAGTTTATGGAAGGTGACTTCCTGCGCAGGCGATAAACTTCCAAGGCAGGAAATAGAGCGTCGCGATCCTGGGCATGGGATCCTTTTTCACCTTTTTCCCCCTTAACACTCAAAACGTTTCTGTTATTGACCGGACAAAACCGCACGGCGATTTAATCACAAGTTCAGCTCAAATTGCACATCGATCTACATTTAATTTAACCCCCGAAGATAAAGACCGTGTGTGTGCCGACCTAATTCTCCACCCTCGAAACTTTTAAGGCGCAGGTGTTCCGCCCCCCAATCTCTCCAGATATTTACTCCACGCTCGGGGGAAACAAGCGAAACCGTTTCTCAGATAAGAATTTAAATTGGATCGTCTTAAAGTTTTCTGGCCAAATCTCCGAAGTCTGCTTTTAAGATTGCCACCGAGCACTTTTACAAGAGTTTAATTATAATTCGGTTTAAAAGTTATTCGGCATTATTGCTAATGAGATTACTCTGGAACTCTCGACGGTCGAGTTTAATGCAGTGGAACATCCATTGCAAATGTTGGGGCTGCTCATATTTGAAATAACCATCATTTGTTGTCTTTGTATGTTTTAAAATAATTCCAAAAGTGTTTTTTAGCACATTTTTACCATTTAGGAAAATAAACACCAACAGGAAAAATTCCAATGAATGCGTCAATGGAATAATTTTCTGGTTGTTAAAATAAATATATATTTGTCATACCTTAATAACAAAGTAATAAATATTTCTGGTGATTATTTTTGTTCACAATATAATCTTTTGTATCTATACAAAGAATTTTGTGGTTGTAAATGTAGGCAGTAGACTATTATAATAATTATAGTACATGAATATTTATAAGTATCGACGACTCAAGAGAAAAATTAATTAATTTTTAGACGCAAATAAACTTTTCTAGGAATGTTTTTACTTTAAATTTTTTTTCTTATAGTTTCAACATAATTTATTTTAATATAATGCATATTTATATGTCTATTTGGTGACTTTTAACATGATATTAATGAGGTAATGATAATTTTCAACCATTTTCAGAATCCAGAATTATTTAAATCCATTGATTTCACACATTAGAAAATTAACTTCAAGAACCCTTGACTTAACTTAATTATTATATATATTAAAAACATAATTTTTAACAATTTTCAGGCTTCAGGATTATTCTACGTTTTTATTTAGTACGTTTTTAATATTAAGTTCTTTGATTTTACATTTTTACATTATCTCTACTAGAATTATTTGTTATGAATAATTATAATTTAATTAAAAAATAATATTAATAACAACGTTTAATAATTTTTCAGGTTTCAGGGTTATTTTACAAATTTAATAAGTATATATTTAATAATAGGTTCTTTGATTTTATTGAGAAATTTAATTTTATTACCTCTTCAAGAATTCCTTGTTAGGAATAACTATGACATTAACTTAAAAATAATAATTTTCAATAATTTGCTAGATTCAGG
Organism: Aethina tumida; assembly: GCF_024364675.1. Lineage (NCBI taxonomy): Eukaryota > Metazoa > Arthropoda > Insecta > Coleoptera > Nitidulidae > Aethina > Aethina tumida. The sequence continues at coordinate 6,267,265 of NC_065437.1, forward strand.
ATTATTTTACAATTTTAATGAGCATGTTTTTAATATTATGTTCTTTGATTTTACACTTCTGTATTTAGAAATTTAACTTTATTGGCAATTTAAGAATTCTTTGTTAGATATAATTATAATATTAATTTAAATATATCATAATTACCAACAATTTTCAGGATTCATAATTGATTTTACACTGTTACATTCAGAAATTAAATTTTATTGCCTCTTCAGGAATTCCTTGTTAGGAATAATTATAACATTAACTTAAAAAATCATAATTTTCAATAGGTTTCAGAATATTTTTTTTAATATTATGTTCTTTGATTTTACACTTCTCTATTTAGAAAATTAACTTTATTAGCACTTCAAGAATTCTTTGTTACATATAATTATGATATTAATTTAAATAGCAACAATTTTCAGGATTCGTAATTGATTTTACACTTTTACATTTAGAAATTAAATTTTATTACCTCTTCAGGAATTCCTTGTTAGGAATAATTATGATGTTAACTTAAAAAATCATAATTTTCAATAGTTTTCAGAATTATTTTTTTAATATTATGTTCTTTGATTTTACACTTCTCTAGTTAGAAAATTAACTTTATTAGCACTTCAAGAATTCTTCGTTAGATATAATTACCATATTAATTTAAAAATATCATAATTAACAACAATTTTCAGAACTCATAATTGATTTTACACTTTTACATTCAGAAATTAAATTTTATTACCTCTTCAGGAGTTTCTTGTTAGAAATAATTATTATATTAACTTAAAAAATCATAATTTTGAATAGTTTTCTATTTTTCTTTTAATATTTTGTTCTTTGATTTCATACTTTTCCATTTAGAAATTTAAATTTATATTACTGATAATAACTTAAAAAACATAATTTTTAACAATTTTCAGGCTTCAGGAGTATTTTACGTTTTTAATTAGCATGTTTTTTATATTACGTTCTTTAATTTTACACTTTTACATAGAGAAATTTATCACCTCTTCAAGAATCCCTTATTAGGAATAAACTATGACATTAACTTAAAAATAATATTTTTCAATAATTGTCAAGGCTCAGGAATATTTTACAATTTTAATGAGCATGTTTTTAATAATAATAATTTGATTTTACACTTTTACATTGAGAAATTTAATTTTATTACCTCTTCAAAAATGCCTTTTTAGGAATAACACACACATTAACTTGAAAATCATAATTAGCGACAATTTTGAGGGTTTAACATTATTTTACATTTTTGATTAGCATGTTTTATATTATGTTGTTTTACATTGAGAAATTTAATTTTATTACATATTTAAGAATTCCTTGTCAGGAATAATTATGATATTAAATTAAAAATCATAATTTTCAATAGTTTTCAGGGTTTAGAATTATATTATAATTTTAATGAGTACGTTTTTAATATTATGTTCTTTAATTTTACACTTTTCCATTTAGTAATTTAACTTTATTACCACAAAAATTCTTTGTTAGATATAATTATGACATTAACTTAAAAACATAATTTTCAGGGTTCAGCATTATTTCACAATTTTAATAAGCCTATTTTTAACATTGTGTACTTTGATTATACACTTTTCCATTCAGGAATTTAATTTTAATACCCCTTCAAGAATTTATAATTAAAAAATTAACTTAAAAATCACATCTATGTTAATTTTGTAATTTTCAACATCCGATTTAAAATAAAGTGCCTACTCGACGATCGGAATATTAAACAAAAAGATATTTCTTGAAATTAAACAATCGGATGTCACTCTAATTATAATTCACAAAATGAATCTTCCTTCCATTAAAAAAGATTCCCCCCGGAAGGGACGATTTAATGATAACATGATGGAGAGTAATTTATACGTGAGCGAGGAAACTAAACGTGAAAGGCTGAGGGGGCATCTAAAAATACTTAAAAATTTACATCTTATTTTATTATTCTTTTAGGGTAGAGGGAGCCATAGTTTGGGGGTGGTGCAGCCAGTTCGGAAGTGTTTCTTTCCCGCAGGCCGATATTTATACAAACAAGGCCCTTTTGTTCTATAGTCTCTCTCGTCTTTTTTATTACGCGCCCTTTCGAACATACAAATCGAGTATTTTCTGGTTTATTTAAAATTTTATGTGCTATAAATTATAATTTAATAGAGACCTTGGAAAAGTGCGTCCAAAAAAAAAAATGTTATAGACTTTTAATTAAATGGATTTTTACAGTTGTTAATATGATGAAAAAGACTTATTAAGTCTTATTGATACAGCGTTTAATTAACTGCGTGTAGCTTGTGGCTTAATGATAAATAACTGAATGAACACAAAACCTTGTTTGTCTCAATGTAAATGTAATAAACAAATAGTAAATCTAATCAAGAAAATGCATTTTAACATTCCTCACATTTTGCCTCGAATCACCGTTTCTACTGTCATAAAATCTTTGACTTTATCCATGAAGTTTTGAAAGCACAACAGCTGAAACACGCCGATTCCAACCACCGACATGTTTCTTTTTGTGTGCTCATATAATAAACTCGTTGGTTGTCTCAGGTATCAGGGGCCGTACAATCCTAATAATTATCGGCCGAAATGGCAATAAATTTGTCAACATCCTTGTTTAGACAAAACCGCCTTTGTGTCGTTACTTGACTGGTTCGTAGTTTGGAATAATTAAAAGCATATGTGAAAAACGTGGGCCCGGGTTATTTATGTTACGGCCCGTTTTTAACCCAATGCCCGAACCCTTTTCCAGTTTCAGAAGGTCTTTTAAAGTATGATAATTTCGTCGGGGCATAGATTTGTCGCTTTGGATGTAGATGTAAAAGTGCCTCATAAATGGCAGTCAGGCAGTTAATTGGTAGTAAAGTCTTGTGTGTATCTAATTAGCTTCTTTGAACCTAAGACCAGAATCACGGTTAGGTGTTATGTGGCTGAAATTATGTAAAAAATTGTGAATCATCTTTGGCAACCCAATGCATAGATAATGCCCCAAGAATAATACGAGGAAAGGGCGTTTCCTCGAACCCGGTTTAATGAAATGTAAAGCGCTTGTCGACGACGCGTGCACTTTACGATAGAAAGGATTGAACGAAGAATCCCATCCTCCGGGGGAACAATGTAAAGATCCCGGGTGTTTTATGGGTGCGACGACGGCAAGGGTTGACGCGGAGGGCAACAAACTTAATATGCCACCATCACGTGATAACCGGACAGATAAATTAAGATCGGACATTGCCGGCTCTCAATTATGTCGGGACCCGACACCATAGCCGTTCCTCTGCGGCCGTCGCCTTCACGTCGTTGTTTCGAATGAGCGCCCGACCGTGTGAAATTGATGAAGCACGAAATTGGACTTTTTATGATTTGTCTGTTTAATATACAGTGCGCGAGCAGATATTGTCCCGGGGCGCACAAAGGACCGTAGGGAGGAAGGCATCATCGTTTAACGGTCTTGTTAAACTGTCATTTGGATAACACCACTTTATAATAAAAATTTTAAAATTTTATTTTACATCTTTTGTCATGACTTGTCCGTGTTCAATTCGAAAAACATACCCACAAAGTTTCAAATTTTATTTCTAACGAGAACTAATGAATATTCAATTTTAATTTGTAGCTTTAAATATAACAATTAATATCTCCTTTACATTTTTTTGGTTGCTTTGTCAGAAAATCTAAATTTGTAGATGCTGGTGCAGATGAACAAGATGGACCAAGTCATGACTAAGATAGGAAGAAGTCATTGAAGCTTCAGAAACAAGTAAATGATGGCCGACTATTGCTTGTTCCTTATACGAGAATATCCAACTAACAAAAATGTAAATGTTCCAGTCTTCTATTTAGTCATTTCAAATGGGTGAAACGTTTTAATTTCTAGATTTAAATACAACAATTGAGATATATTTACTTTTCATTTATTTGGTTGTTTTGCCAGAAAATATAAATGTGAAGATACTGGTGGAGATGAACAAGACGGAAGATTGCACCAACTCATGACTAAGATAGGAAGAAGACATGGAAGCTTCAGAAACAAGTAAATGATGGCCGACTATTGCTTGTTCCTTATACGAGAATATCCAACTAACAAAAATGTCAATGTACCACTCTTCTATTTAGTTATTTCAAATAGGTAAAACGTTTTAATTTCTAGATTTAAATATGATAATTAAAATATATCTACTCTTTATTTATTTGGTTGTCTTGCCAGAAAATCTAAATGAGTAGATGCTGTGGAGATGAACAAGGTGGAAGATTGCACCAACTCATGACTAAGATAGGAAGAAGTCATTGAAGCTTCAGAAACAAGTAAATGATGGCTGACTATTGCTTGTTCCTTATACGAGAATATCCAACTAACAAAAATGTAAATGTTCCAGTCTTCTATTTAGTCATTTCAAATGGGTGAAACGTTTTAATTTCTAGATTTAAATACAACAATTGAGATATATTTACTTTTCATTTATGTGGTTGTTTTGCCAGAAAATATAAATGTGAAGATACTGGTGGAGATGAACAAGATGGAAGATTGCACCAACTCATGACTAAGATAGGAAGAAGACATGGAAGCTTCAGAAACAAGTAAATGATGGCCGACTATTGATTGTTCCTTATACGAGAATATCCAACTAACAAAAATGTCAATGTACCACTCTTCTATTTAGTTATTTCAAATAGGTAAAACGTTTTAATTTCTAGATTTAAATATGATAATTAAAATATATCTACTCTTTATTTATTTGGTTGTCTTGCCAGCAAATCTAAATGTGTGGATGGTGGTGGAGATGAGTAAGATGGAAGATTGCACCAACTCATGACTAAGATAGGAAGAAGACATCGAAGCTTCAGAAACAAGTAAATGATGGCCGACTATTACTTGTTCCTTATACGAGAATATCCAACTGACAAAAATGTAAATGTTCCAGTCTTCTATTTAGTTATTTCAAATTGGTAAAACGTTTTAATTTCTAGATTTAAATATGACAATTAAAATATATCTACTCTTTATTTATTTAGTTGTCTTGCCAGCAAATCTAAATGTGTAGATGCTGGTGGAGATGAACAAGATGAAAGATTGCACCAACTCATGACTAAGATAGGAAGAAGACATCGAAGCTTCAGAAACAAGTAAATGATGGCCGACTATTACTTGTTCCTTATACGAGAATATTCAACTAACAAAAATGTAAATGTTCCAGTCTTCTATTTAGTTATTTCAGATAGGTAAATCGTTTTAATTTCTAAATTTAAATATGACAATTAAAATATATCTTAATCTTTATTTATTTGGTTGTCTTGCCAGAAAATCTAAATGAGTAGATGCTGTGGAGATGAACAAGGTGGAAGATTGCACCAACTCATGACTAAGATAGGAAGAAGACATCGAAGCTTCAGAAACAAGTAAATGATGCCTGACTATTACTTGTTCCTTATACGAGAATATTCAACTAACAAAAATGTAAATGTTCCAGTCTTCTATTTAGTTATTTCAAATTGGTAAAACGTTTTAATTTCTAGATTTAAATATGACAATTAAAATATATCTACTCTTTATTTATTTGGTTGTCTTGCCAGCAAATCTAAATGTGTAGATGCTGGTGGAGATGAACAAGATGGAAGATTGCACCAACTCATGACTAAGACAGGAAGAAGACATCGAAGCTTCATAAACAAGTAAATAATGGCCGACTATTGTTTGTTCCTTATACGAGAATATCCAACTACCAAAAATGTAAATGTTCCAGTCTTCTATTTAGTTATTTCAAATGGGTAAAACGTTTTAATTTCTAGATTTAAATATGACAATTAAAATATACCTACTCTTTATTTATTTGGTTGTCTTGCCAGTAAATCTAAATGAGTAGATGCTGTGGAGATGAACAAGGTGGAAGATTGCACCAACTCATGACTAAGATAGGAAGAAGACATCCAAGCTTCAGAAACAAGTAAATGATGGCCGACTATTACTTGTTCCTTATACGAGAATATTCAACTAACAAAAATGTAAATGTTCCAGTCTTCTATTTAGTTATTTCAGATAGGTAAAACGTTTTAATTTCTAAATTTAAATATGTTTTTATATAAATATAACAATTAAAATATATCTTAATCTTTATTTATTTAACTGTCTTGCCAGCAAATCTAAATTTGCAGATGGTGATGGAGATGAACAAGATGGAAGATTCCACCAACTCATGACTAAGATAGGAAGATGACATCGAAGCTTCAAAAACAAGTAATTGATGGCCGACTATTGCTTGTTCCTTATACGAGAATATCCAACTAACAAAAATGCAAATGTACTACTCTTCTATTTAGTTATTTCAAATGGGTAAAACGTTTTAATTTCTAGGTTTAAATATGACAATTACACTATATCTACCCTTTATTTATTTGGTTGTTTCCCCAGAAAATTTATATGTGTAAATACTGGAGGAGATGAACAAGATGGAAGATTGCACCAAGTTCTGACTAAGATAGGAAGAAGACATCAAAACTTCAAAAACAAGTAAATGATGGCAGAATGTTGCTTGTTCCTTATACGAGAATATCCGGTGGACAAAAATGTAAATGTACAAGTCTTTTATTTAGTTAGTCGAAATAGGTAAAACGTTTTAATATCTAGATTTAAATACAACAATTAAGATATATATTTGGTTGTCTTGTCAGAAAGTATACATGTGTAGAAGCTGGAACAGATGAACAAGGTAAAGGATTGCACCAAGTCATGACTAAGATAGGAGGAAGACATCAAAGCTTCAAAAACAAGTAAATGATGCCAGACTATTGCTGGTTCCTTATACGGAATTATCCGAAGGACAAAAATGTAAATGTTCAAGCCATGACAAAGATAGGAGGAAGATATCAAAGATTCAGAAACGAGTAAGTAAGTGATATTGATACTTATGTTAAAGCCTTATTTACTAGATCCAAATCCAAACATTATTGAATATAATTATATATTATATGTCTTTTCAATTTTTATTTGGTCTTCGTTCATAACATGATTTTAAATATTCGGTTTAATGACGAAAATGGCTAAAACTCGTCAAATATTGTATGGAATTAAAGCTGCATTTCAAATATTTATCATCTAATCAAAGTCTATTAATTATCAATGGAAGCATCAGTTTTCCAACTTATCTCTGGACCCTTATTTCATTAAAATCACATATTGTAAAACATACACAATATAAGATTAAAATTTGTGTATCAGTGCAATAGCAATTTACATCTAATCCAAGTTGTCCCATTAACTTTCCATTAGCACCTACGGCCGCGTTACGTGAGCAAACCTTATCCAATCGTTAATTGTAAATCATAGGCAATAGACAAAGTAAATCGCCTGTCAATTACGAAAAAAACACCGTCCCCACTAACCGCCGCGGACTTTTTCGCAATTCCCAATGGAAAACCGGCGCGTGTAGTAAACAAAACAATTAACGACAAATAAAAGGCAAGGTGAGCACGATGCCCAGGCGGCCCACCAGAAACATTGGTCGTTCCGGCTGCAGTTGCAGCGCATGGTCGACTGCATCGTCATTGGTGCACTGCCCACGGACCGTATCTAGCCTAGACCAAGCAAACGGCTCACCTCCCGGCCTGCATGCCGCCCTGATTCGAAATATATTCACACTGCAAGTATATTAGTTTAAATAATACAATAAAAACAAAATGTTGGCGCGGAAGCGACGCGTCCGTTTACTTTAGAGCCTCCGACTGGCCACGCACGCATTGCAGTGGATTGCGGAAATTTTGGCAAGGCCTAAAACAAGTGCCAAACTGGCGAACTCTCCACGTTTTTTCTAATTTTATATTGCTATTTTATTAATAAACTAATCTTAAGTTAATTTCCAACAAAAACTTCAGTAAAACTAATTAATAATAATTAAATAAAAGCGACTAAATTTTTGGTCATGGTCATGAATTTCAATTAAATTTCAATCCTCTAAACAAAGAAAGACATTCATAATTTCTTAAATCCACTAGCTGAGTAACTGGTGCATTAATTCTAACTCGAACCATTCATCTAGGACGGAACCTAGCCGGGGTAATTGTCGAAGTCTCGTTGCATGAAGCCGCTGAAGCCAGAGTATGATCTATTCCTACATACTCCGAACCAGGAGAACAGGAGCGACCCGAGGCTTTGTTTAACCATATGTAGTTATGGCACTTGGGGACATGTGTGCAGTTGGGCATTGTTGCCATGTGACATGGGTGCATCGGTGACTACATGACTATCGGTCGTTGTTGGTACGAAAAAAACGACAAAAAGTTTGCAAAAATTTGCGACGAAGATGCGAGGAGGTTTCCAGTTGTTGCTTGCGAATGTGCTCATTTGTTTTTAACCAGAAAAAATAATTTAACAAGTAATTTAATGGTTAAGCAAAAAATATTTGCATAATTGCAATTTATCACGTGTGTGTGATTATGGTCACGTTTTCACATGTAAAGGTCACATTGACTTATAAATTCTACTTTTAGTACCCGACGAATTGGATTTGAAAATGTGCTGGTTTTACATCTACAATTCAAAAAGTACACAGAATACTTATTAATAATAAAATGTTCGTATTTCATTTGTGTGTCAATGTTATTGAAATCGTTGGAAATAAATTTAATTCCAATAATATCCTGAGGATATATTAAATAAATAAATGTCTATGATTACACGTACTGAAGGAATATTTCAAATAACTTTATGTCCTCGTAAACATTCATATTTCTTTTCAGTTAACTAAGTTTATGAAAACATATGAACTCTTTAAACATTTTTTTATAAATTTTATTAGCAAAATGTACGGTTATTAATTATTATTTTTCAATTATTTATTATATTATTATATTATATTCAATAAATGTAATATTTATTAATAATATATTGTTATTAATTTTTAATTTAAAATAAACCAACTCAACCCATACATTTTTTGTTTATAATAAAATAATTATTATAATTTTATTTATTATATTTTATTAAATTTAATCTTATTCTTTAATTTTATTTATATTAATTATGATTACTAATGGATATATTTCGTCAAATATTTTTATATTGTTGTTAATAACAAAATACTTCAATCAATTATTTTCTGTTATTAGGAAAATGTACAGTTATTTATTTATTTTTCAATTATTTATTATTATTATTATTAAAATATTCAATAAATATTATTTCAATAGATGGTTATTAATTTCTAATTTATAATAAACCATTTCAACCCATACATTTTTAGTTTATAATAAAATAATTATTATAATTTTATTTATTATATTTTATTAAATTTAATCTTATTCTTTAATTTTATTTATATTAATTATGATTATTAATGGATACATTTTCACAAAAAACATAATTTATTATTTAAAAAATCTTATTTCTATTTTTTATATTTCATCAAATATTTTTATATTCTTATTAATAACAAAATACTTTAATCAATTATTTTCTATTATTAGAAAAATGTACACTTCTTTATTTATTTTTCAATTATTTATTATTATTAGGATATTCAATAAATATTAGTTCAATAAATTGTTATTAATTTTTAATTTAAAATAAACCAATTATTAGATTTAATCTTATTCTTTAATTTTATTTATATTAATTATAATTATTAATGGATACATATTTTCACAGAAGAAAAATAATTTATTATTCGAAAAACCTTATTTCTACTTTTAGAAACATTTTTATATTCTTGTTAATAATCAAATGGTTATTAATGAGTTGATTTTCTTTGGCAATTATCTTCATAAAAATTATCTAACATTTATTTTTATAAAAACGACCTACACTTTATTTAAAAATTGTTAAATAAAGATATTTTAAATGAAGTAATCGTAAAGATTATGTTTATTTTCAATCAACTAAGTGGTTTTAAACATATGATGTACTTTAAGTAATAAAGGTTTTTTCCATTATTACAAAAATATAATTTCATTACCATTATTTAATTATTTATATGCGTGTCAATTTAACATTATTTAGGACTTTTATAAAATATGTTACTTATACAATAAGATATGGTTTTACTTTTTATTGTTAAAACAATAATCAATATTTTTTATACAAAATTAAATGAAAATTGATGCGGGAATAACTATGAACATTTACTTCAAATGAATGATTATTATTCATAAATAAATTAGTGTTTATTTTCAATAAATCTTGTTGATTTTATTTATTATACACATACATTAATATAAACAATAATTTTTATAACGTTTATTTATAATTCATTATATTATCTACATTTTTATTAGTGTATTATTATTATTATTATTATTATAAATAAGAAAATAATGTATATGAAGAATATTTTCAAAATGTATTAAAATATTATGCACAAACGTTCTTAAAAATTGTTTATAATATTGTTATTAATATGCGTGATTTAACATATTGAAGAAATATTTCAAATAACATTTACACATAAAGAATTTAATGTTTATTTTTAATTAACTAGTTGTTTTAAACACTTGATGCCCTTTAAGCGATAACGAAGGTTCTCTTTTCCATAAATTACATGGTATTTTTTATTATTAGAAAAATGAAATTACATGTATTGTTGTTTAATTACACTAATGTACCTACATGGACTCTGTCCTTGGGATAAAATGTATTTCTCAATAATCAAAGTGCTCCGAATTGAAAAGAATAAATAATACAGGACATAATTATTTGTTTTAAACTTTTTTACAACTTTCAGTGTCTACATTATCCATCACATATTGTCTAATGTACTTTCTACAAAATTCATTAATTCTTTAGAACACTCTCAATTCACAAAAAGTCAGAATTAAAGAACATAAATCACATACAATAAAGGATGAAACTACAAAATTTGGCTTAGCAAGACACACATTAAAAAATCCTCCAACAAGAAAATAAATTAATAATAAGCTTTTCATGAAAACAGCTTTTTCAGAATGAATTGTAAACTAACCAAAATTTTATATGTAATGGAAATTTAAATAAAATAACTTATTTTTTAATAAATTTCTCATGTTAATAAAAAATATTATTGTTTGCATTGTTGAACACATAAATTTATTGTTCATTAATAATTATAGTTGTCAATTCTATAGAATTGATACATCCACATAAAATTTGCTTTTGTACCACCTAATTAATGCCTTCTATGTATTGATCAAATCCTGTCTTTTCTCGTTCTCCTTAATTATTCAATAGACAATTTAATATTAGATTTTGTTAATTATTTATGTGTAGCAATTTTAATTAAATTTGGCAACCTTGGCTTTCAGTGACCCTTTTCGATGCAGAAACCGATGCGTGATGCAACTGCAAATTACCGACAAACCTGATTGGTAACTTCGGCGATAATGCGACGACTGGTAGCTTTTGCGAAATTCCACCGGCTCCGGTTTTATTTCGTTTTTATGGTAATTAGTTCAACTTGTATGTTAATAAGGCCTATAAAGTATTTTCTTTAATAACACGTTCGTGCGACTGGCTTGTTTGTGCGATCATTTTTTATATATTAAATGCATTACGATGCACGAGAAGTTATTAACGTGGATAAGGTCTCTGTTAAAAAAATGTCTTTATGCGGACTGCTTCGGCTTAAGTTACTTTTTTTTGTAAGCCATCACTCCAAAATTATAATTTTGCACTTACTTATCGCTACTTGTTTCAGTCACATATTTTTCAGTACTGTAATTAGAAAAATTGTAACCTTATCTATTTTGTTACTGTTCAAGCTTTTTTCAGCTACATATTTTTTATATGTAATTAAACATTTCCAAGATAATATTCACAGTTTTCTTCATTTATATTAAAAATAAGTAAAATTTTAATATTTATTTTCTGATTTTTAGATAAATGGGCTTGATTCAATTCTATTTTGGACTTCTCAAATTATACAAACAAGTAAGACCTTCAAATCAGTGATCCAAGAACCAAATTGTAATCTTACAACCTTACAATTATTTATCTTGTTATTGTTCAAGCTTTTTTTAGTCACATATTTTTCAGTTGTAATAAACCAGCTCCAAGATAATATTAACAGTTTTCTTCGTTTATAATAAAAATAAGTAAAATTTTAATATTTATTTCCTGATTTTAAGATAAATGGACTTAATTCTATTTTGCACTTCTCAAATTATACAAACAAGTAAGACCTTCAAATTGTGATCCAAGAACCAAATTGTAACCATACATTCTTCACTTATTTATCTTGTTATTGTTCAAGCTTTTTTCAGACACATATTTTTCAGCTGTAATAAACCAGCTCCACGATAATATTGACAGTTTTCTTCGTTTATAATAAAAATAAGTAAAATTTTAATATTTATTTCCTGATTTTATGATAAATGGGCTTAATTCAATTCTATTTTGGACTTCTCAAATTATACAAATAAGTAAGACCTTCGAATCAGTGGACCAAGAATCAAATTGTAACCTGACAACCATACACTTATTTATCTTGTTATTGTTCAAGCTTTTTTCAATCACATATTTTTCAGCTGAAATAAACCAGCTCCAAGATAATATTAACAGTTTTCTTCGTTTATAATAAAAATAAGTAAAATTTTAATATTTATTTCCTGATTTTAAGATAAAAGGACTTAATTCAATTCTATTTTGGACTTCTCAAATTATACAAACAAGTAAGACCTTCAAATCAGTGATCCAAGAACCAAATTGTAATCTTACAACCTTACACTTATTTATCTTGTTATTGTTCAAGCTTTTTTCAGTCACATATTTTTCAGCTGTAATAAACCAGCTCCACGATAATATTGAGTTTTCTTCGTTTATAATAAAAATAAGTAAAATTTAATATTTATTTCCTGATTTTATGATAAATGGACTTCATTCAATTCTATTTTGGACTTCTTAAATTATACAAACAAGTAAGTCCTTCAAATTTGTGATCCAAGAACCAAATTGTAACTTTACATTCTTCACTTATTTATCTTGTTATTGTTCAAGCTTTTTTCAGTCACATATTTTTTAGTTGTAATAAACCAGCTCCAAGATAATATTAACAGTTTTCTCCGTTTATAATAAAAATAAGTAAAATTTTAATATTTATTTTCTGATTTTAAGATAAATAGACTTCATTCAATTAATTCTATTTTGGACTTCTCAAATTATACAAACAAGTAAGACCTTCAAATATGTGATCTAAGAACCAAATTGTAACCTTACAACCTTACACTTATTTATCTAGTTATTGATCAAGCTGTTTTCAGTCACATATTTTTCAGCTGTAATAAACCAGCTTCAAGGTAATATTGACAGTTTTCTTCGTTGATAATAAAAATAAATAAAATTTTAATATTTATTTCCGATTTTATGATAAATGGACTTAATTCAATTCTATTTTGGATTTCTCAAATTATACAAACAAGTAAGACCTTCAAATTTGTGATCCAAGAACCAAATTGTAACCTTACATTCTTCACTTATTTATCTTGTTATTGTTCAAGCTTTTTTCAGTCACACATTTTTCACCTGAAATAAACCAGCTCCAAGATACTATTGACAGTTTTCTTCGTTTATAATAAAAATAAGTAAATTTTTAATATTTATTTCCTGATTTTATGATAAATGGACTTAATTCAATTCTCTTTTGGACTTCTCGAATTATACAAACAAGTAAGACCTTTAAATTTGTGATCCAAGAACCAAATTGTAACCTCACTTATTTATTTTGTTATTGTTCAAGCTTTTTTCAGTCACATATTTTTTAGCTGTAATAAACCAGCTCCAAAATACTATTGACAATTATCCTTAATTAATATAAAAATAAGTAAAAGATTAACATTCATCCAACATTTCTTAAATTTAAGTACTTTAAACCAATCAAACTACACAAAAAACTAAACAAGCAGATATAAAATTAGAAAAACATAAATTTGATTGGTAAGTGATTGAACTCGTACAACATAGAATGAAAGCTCTCTTGTGGTTTTACTGTCGGTACATTTACCCCGTTACGTATATTTATATCCCATATTAAAATTGCGTAAAAGTACAGTTCGAGTCGGCGACAATAAAGTTAAATATCCTTAACACCCATAAAACCAAAATACCTGCTGTGCAATTCGACCCAATCCTCTGTACAAGACCCCAATTTTTTTTTGTTCTGCGGGCAACCCTTTTAACGGACCAACAATGCGAGAGGACTGTTATTCAAATTTTTTTGCGCCAATAAGCCAAAGTGAATCATTTAAATGCATTGGAAATATTTTACAGTTCCCTGGAAAGATTTCATTTTTGATGCCCCGAAAAAAAAAAATTAGAAAGTTTCCTCCGGCGGTTTTATGCACACGAAAGTGCCTTCAGGGGAAATATCTTTTCAGTCGTCCGCTTATTTTCTTAGTGTTATGTACCTCTGTGCAATCAAAAAGTTTGCGAATAAAATACGAGTTGTCTCTTACGGATTTAACACGGGGCCGAAATTGTCCGGGATCATTTTTTATGTAAGTTTTTTTGATACTCTTTCTCGATTCAAAAATAAGTTCTTGGCACATCAAGCGGCGATAAATAACTTTTCATCCTTGATTTAAGGCAGCGCTTTATCTCAGAGATAAAATTTGTCAAGTGGCACCGATTAACTTACAAAATTAGGGGGATGTGGACTCCATATATTAAAACAGAACCCAAAATAAAATAAATCACGCTCTTGTTTGTTTACATGCTCGGACGTGTGAGTGAGGAGCATCGAATAAGAATCGTTTACGTTTATAAAAATAGAATGTTTAAGTTTTCCGATGTAAATTTAATCCTGAAATATAATCGCCCAGTTCGTCAGTTTATTGTGTTTGGGAAGATTTACATCTATTCGAAAATTTGTTGATGTTATCTATATACACCAGTTAGTTTTATTGGAAAATTTATAATGACGTGATCCCGAATTGCCCAGAGAAAGTTTCTTTAAGTAAGTTTTCAAATAAAATTATAATTTCATGATCTGTTTAAAATAGATTGGATGAGTCTTAAAATTTAAATTTAATCCTGATATATAATCTTGTGAATCCCATTTCGTATGCCTGTTATACAGGGAATTATGTTCTTGCTTCGGGTTTTTGTTGCTCTGCGTCTAATCTTATCCGGGAGCATTTGGAGATGGAACGGTAGTGAAAATTACTCGAATTTTAGAATTTATCTGAAAGCATAAAACTGAATATTTAACTGTACTATTAAAATGTCTATTCTTGTAAATACTTTTGCACCTACATAATCAAGGGCTCCAGGCAATCCAAAAAGTTTAATTATACACTTACTTAACTTGCTTCAATTACATGTTTTTCAGTACTGTAATATATCAGGCTCAAGTCTAGATTAACAGTTTTCACAAGTAAAATTTAAATTTACATTTAAAAAATAAATTGTCATCTATCTTGGTACTTCTATCAGTCACACATTTTTCTTCAATTACAATTAAAATACGTAAAATTTTAACTTTTATTCCCAAATTTTGTGGTAAATGAACTTTTCTAATTAGATCTTATGTATCTTATCAAGCTTTTTTCAGTCACATATTTTTCAGCTGTAATAAACCGTCTCCAATATAATATTGACAGTTTTCTTCGTTTACAATAAAAATAAGTAAAATTTTAATATTTACTTCCTGATTTTATGATAAGTGAACTTAATTCAATTCTATTTTGTACTTCTTAAATTATACAAACAAGTAAGACCTTCAAATCTGTGATCCAAGAACCAAATTGTTACCTTACATTCTTCACTTATTTATCTTGTTATTGTTGAAGCTTTCTTCAGTCACATATTTTTCAGCTGTAATAAACCAGCTCCAAGATAATATTGACAGTTTTTTTCGTTTACAATAAAAATAAATAAAATTTTAATATTTATTTCTTGATTTTAAAATAAATGGACTTAATTCAATTCTATTTTGGACTTCTCCAATTATACATACAAGTAAGATCTTCAAATCTGTGATCCAAGAACCAAATTGTAACCTTACAACCTTACACTTATTTATCTTGATATTGTTCAAGCTTTTTTCAGTCACATATTTTTCAGCTGTAATAAACCAGCTCCAAGATGATATTGACAGTTTTCTTCGTTTATATTAAAAATAACCAAAATTTTAATATTTATTTCCTGATTTTAAGATAAATGGACTTAATCGAATTCTATTTTGAACTTCTCAAATTATAGAAACAAGTAAGACCTTCAAATCTGTGATCCAAGAATAAAATTGTAACCTTACATTCTTCACTTATTTATCTTGATATTGTTTAAGCTTTTTTCAGTCACATATTTTTCAGCTGTAATTAACCAGCTCCAAGATAATATTGACAGTTTTCTTTGTTTATAAAAAAAATAAGTAAAATTTTAATATTTATTTTCTGATTTTATGATAAATGGACTTAATTCAATTCTATTTTGGACTTCTCAAATTATACAAACAAGTAAGACCTTCAAATATGTGATCCAAGAACCAAATTGTAACCTTACAACCTTACACTTATTTATCTTGTTATTGTTCAAGCTTTTTTCAGTTACATATTTTTCAGCTGTAATTAACCAGCTCCAAGATAATATTGACAGTTTTCTTCGTTTATAATAAAAATAAGTAAAATTTTAATATTTATTTTCTGATTTTAAGATAAATGGACTTAATTCAATTCTATTTTTGACTTCTTAAATTATACAAACAAGTAAGACCTTCAAATCTGTGACTCAAGAACCAAAATGTAACCTTACATTCTTCACTTATTTATCTTGTTATTGTTCAAGCTTTTTTCAGTCACATATTTTTCAGCTGTAATATACCAGCTCCAAGATAATATTGACAGTTTTCTTCGTTTATAATAAAAATAAGTAAAATTTTAATATTCTTACTTAATACTTAATTCAATTCAATTTTCAAATTGTACAAACAAGTAAGACCTCCAAATTTGTGATTCAAGAACCAAATTGTAATCTTACACTTAAGTTTTTTCAGGTTCAATATGTTTCTGTTAAAAAATTAAATTGTTATAAAATTCAGTAAATAATTTTTATCTGTTTACTCAACAAATTACACTTTCCCTAATTACTAAACCGATAGGCCGGGGTGTGTTTTTGCCCTTTTTATCTGCGAATCCAGTTTACGAGTCGACCGCAGCAAAGAACGTCGAAACCCGGCTAAACAAGCAAAGCAACAAAACGACGGACATTTTATTTAAATTTTAATTTAAAACCCGGCATTTTCTCCGTTCCGTATACATAATAATAAAAGTTGGCGGCCATTCCCGTTGCCTCGGAACGAACCCAATGCAATCGTTGTAAATTAGCATTAGCGTCAAACTAACTTGATGCTATTTGTGTCAAAATAAGCCCACGAATATTACGGCAATGTCTCCCTGCCCCGACCGCCGGCAGCTTTTCCAACCCGAGAGCCTGTTTTAAATATCTGCGATACAAATGAGACGGCCAACATTCATTCCTGCATCGAACCATTGGCGGCGGCTGCTTGGAATAATAAATAATAAATCCCTAAGGAAAAAACTGAAATTGTTCCATCCCGAGGCGGTGGAGTTTTGCTCAAATAAACATAGTAACTTAATTCGTGTAAATACCAATAATCGAATGATTTATGTTTCGAGTCGACGTCTTTGAAAATTCAATTTCCCACAGCTACAACATTGTTGTAAGTGACCTGTCGTCGTTAAAAAATCCGTCGCCAGTTATAAATCATAACATCGACACGTGTAAATGCAAATAGTGTTAGGGATAAAAGATTAAGAGTTCATATTTTCGGTTGAATTTAAGAATATAATCCCCGATCGTAAAATTAGACTTTACGACCATTTTATGGATCGACTTGTCGACTTCGATGGTGGACAATTTCTTACAACCACTAATAGACGCGGGGGAATTCGGAGTTTGATTCGGGGACTCGCAGAAAACAAATAAATAAATTAAGATGTGCCTGAACTCTCGACAATGTTATCTGACGTCCTAAGATAAATGGCTGGTTTGACTAAGAACAAGTGCCTACTTAACAAACATTTTTTCACCGTTCAACCGGTGACGATAACCAAATATCTGGGCTGGTTGTATCTGTCGTTGGCCCTCTTGTATCGTTATAACGATGTGTTTGTGCGGTGGCTGCAAGTGGTGCAGCCCCCATCCAGATCCGTGACATTATGATAAACAACGTCGGATCACGTGATCGGACCCCACGTCACAAAACGGCACATTCCCCGCATTCTTGGCGGATATAAATGGCCGACAGGAATCAACCGAAATAATTTCGGAATGGGGCGAAAATATTTGGATTTATGGTGGTCAACTCGTACAAATCTTAATGGCCAACTAAGTTAATTATATCAAAAAATGTTATAAGGAAGGGACATTGTGATTAGTCTTATTTCAGTTAGTAAATTTTAATTCACCTTCATAAAATTTAGGTGAAAAAGAAAACATATTAAATAAGTTCTGTTTAATTTTAAATAAGAGTCCAAGCTAATAAATAATTATAATTTTTTTTTTATATTTTACAATATATTTAGTTTCTGACAATTTTTTGTCAAAAATTTTATTATATTCTATACATTCCAGTAAAAAATAGAAAGTTGTAACTGGAAATACTTTTAATTATCAAAAAAAATATCACACTTTCAAATAAATCACTGAAGAAACTATTCAGAAATACAAAAATTCGTTTTTATTCATTTTCTGACTTTTATTTGGTAAAATTCTTATTTTCTGTATATTCTTGTTCATTTTAAAATTGTCTAATAACAAAAAATATAAATTTATATTTATGCATAAAGAAAATAAAAAATAGAAGTTGAAAGCTTCTATTTTCAGTTAACAAAAAAATCACACTTGAAGAAACTTTCAAGAAACATAAAACTTCGTCTCTGTTTATTTTCTGATGTTTATTTGTCAATATTCTTATATTCTATAGATTCTTGTTCATTTTAAAATCGACTAATGACAAAAAATATTGATTTATATTTATCCATAAAGAAGGTAAAAAATAGAAACTTACAACTAGAAATACTTTCAGTTAACAAAACAATCATACTTTCAAAAAATCCACTGAAGAATCTTTCAAGAAATACAAAAATTCGTCTTTATTTATTTTCTGACGCTTATTTGTCAATATTCTTATATTCTATATATTCTTGTTCATTTTAAAATCGACTAATAACAAAAAATATAAATTTATCAATAAAGAAGGTAAAAAAATAGAAGCTTTCAACTAGAAATACTTCCAGTTAATAAAAAAAATCACAGTTTCAAAAAATCCACTGAAGAATCTTTCAAGAAATACAAAAATTCATCTTTATTTATTTTCTAACACTTATTTGTCAATATTCTTATATTCTATATATTCTTGTTCATTTTAAAATCGACTAATAACAAAAAATATAAATTTATATTTAACCATAGAGAGAGAATTCCTTCTTATATTCCACTGAAGAAACTTTCAAGAAATACAAAAATTGGTCTCTATTTTCTGATGTTTATTTGTCAACATTCTTATAATCTGTATATTCTTGTTCATTTTAAAATCGACTAATGACAAAAAATATTAATTTATATTTATCCATAAAGAAGGTAAAATATAGAAGCTTTCAACTAGAAATACTTTCAGTTAACAAAAAAATCACTTTTAAAAAATCCACTGAAGAATCTTTCAAGAAATACAAACACTCGTCTCTATTTATTTTCTGACGTTTATTTGTCAATATTCTTATAATCTGTATATTCTTGTTCATTTTAAAATTGACTAATGACAAAAAATATTAATTTATATTTATCAATAAAGAAGGTAAAAAAATAGAAACTTTTAACTAGAAATACTTTCAGTTAACAAAAAAATCACACTTTCAAAAAATCCACTGAAGAATCTTTTAAGAAATACAAAAATTTGTCTTTATTTATTTTCTGACGCTTATTTGTCAATATTCTTATATTCTATATATTCTTCTTCATTTTAAAATCGACTAATAACAAAAAATATAAATTTATATTTAACCATAGAGAATTCCTTCTCATATTTCACTGAAGGAACTTTCAAGAAGTATAAAAATTTGTCTCTATTTTCTGATGTTTATTTGTCAACATTTTTATATTCAATATAATTTTGTTCATTTGAAAATCGACTAATAACAAAAAATATAAATTTATTCCATTCATCAAGAAGGCAAAGAAATAGAAGCTTTTCAGTTAACAAAAAAATCATACTTTCAAAAATTCCACTGAAGAAACTATCAACAAATACGAAAAGTTATCTCATTCTATTTTCTGACGTTTATTTGTCAAAATTCTTATGTTCCGTATATTCTTGTTGCGTATATTCTTGTTCCGTTTTTTATTTATTAACGTTAAAAATAAAATAAATTTTAATCCATAGGGAGAAGAATTCATGAAAAATAGAATGAAGTTTAGTCAGGAATTTACTTATGAATGATTTATGTTCATATTTTCATAAACTAAAAATAAATCAAATGAGAAAAACTAACTGGCTCAATTTCTGACCTTTATTAGTTTCAATTTTGTCTGTTATATTAATCTGAAATATGTGAATAATATTAGAAAAATCAAAATGAAGGTCTTAAAATTTTAGTCTACGATTCTTAATTGTTAAAATAATCTATAAACTAGATATATTTTGAAGAATTACTGTAGTTTTATTTGTTCAGGATATAGCTTATTATCTTAAAATTTTCGTTTAGGAATTTATCTTCATTAAATAATAGTAACATCTGTTTGTATGTATGTACATACACAATTATCTAGTGTGAAAGGTAGCTCATGTATTGCACAGATATTAATAACGTTCTAATTTTACCATAATTTAATACCAGTTTCCTTCCAACGTTTGAACCAGCCTGGCCTGGCTGATCAATGAACTGTTACAGTCTGAACTATTTTTAAATTTCCCTCCAACACGTTTCAGAACCACCATCGTCCCAATGTTGTGTGTACGTGTGTGACTAACATCTGCCTTCGGAACAACGTCCCCATGTTTATTTTGGAATGCGAGCCGAGACCGCCTTCTCTCTGCACACCATAGTGAAACGACGCCATGTCCGATCAACCTTCAGCCGATTTTCGTGTGAAACGAAATAAACAAAGGAACGGGGTGAGTAAACAAACACGAGTATTTATAAAATTAGTACTATGCGTACGACCGGACGCGTCACACTTTCACGCAATTGTTTATGGTCTGGTCGATCACGTGGGGGGTTAAACTATGGTCCTGTAAGAACTGTAAGAACTTCATAAAATGAACCAAGTCAGAATTAATTCCTTTAAAGGTGTGACGTTTGATTAAATAAAACTTTCATTTAATTGGATCAGCTGCACTGCAGCAAAACTGAAAATTCCCCGCATAGACTGAAAATTGCATTACAACATTGTTGGGCGACTTTATGTCGTCCAAAGATTTGAATATGTGGTGCATAATTAACGGATAACGTATGCGTCGTGCAATCGGGGATTTTTTCTATGGATCTTAATTAAAGCGAATTTAATTGCCGTCTTAACAAAGTTAAAATGTCTGTGGGCAAGAAATAACCAGGAGAATTTACATGTAACGTTAATTACAAACTGCTTTCAAGATACTAAATTTCAAGTTCCCCACATTAAATATCCGAGGTAATTGAGATAAATCGTCCATGTTTTCTGTATTTTATTTGATTGGCCGTTCTTGGAGGTTTTTTTTATTCATAAGTATAAATTTTATCTTTATTGCTTTTATTTAAGTGGATGTGTTTACTAAAAGTTAGAGCAAAAAGCAAATGCATAAACCTAAAAGCATTTTCATAAGCCAACTTAGCATTAAATACCTATGTTGCCATATTCTAAACTTCAAATTGTTTGTTTATAAACCGTATTATCCACGAACGAATATCATTTCCTGATTTTATAATCAACATAATTTCTTGCCTTTTCTAATGGATAACAAACAGAAAAAGATATTTTATGTAGTAGCTGTAATTTGTTAAGAATATAAACACCTCTACTACTTTTACTGCCAAATCGATCATAAAGTCGTAACTTTAATGTTTTATGAGCAAACCAGGTGTGTAAGCTACAAGTGGTTGGGAATTGGTGGCACATTTTTTCGAGCAACATTTGAATAAACTTATTTTTAATCCCAAACATTACTATTGTACATAAACTTATATGGCAAAACTTCATTATAATCAATATTATTGTGCGTTTTGTGACTTAATATTGTATGTTGTGTGTAGATATTAGTATTCCACGCATATTAACATAACATTGATGTTAATATGGCTATAAATATTAATGACAACGTACCTCATCGAATTTATTTATTCAATATTTCAGACGGACTCACCTGAAACAACAAAATTAATATAAAATAACAATTTTTATGGATTAGATTAGTTCAAGAAACACGCTAATTATATCCACATAAAATATTACCCATTATTTATGTTAAAATATTTAATTTAATAGGCTAATGTTTAATTACTTTATAAATTTACGATATTCACGATAAAATCTATAATTACCTACTTGACAATTGCTACATTTTATGCATATATCAAGTATTAAAATATACTTATAACCACAAAATTGTGACTCGTAAATTAAGCCGAAGCAATAAATGGCACAACAAAATTAATATATTGCTTCATTTGTTTTAAAATCCATTTAATTTAATCGCTGTTATTTCCTGTTCAGTTTTTTGTGCCTATAAGATAATTAATTACAAACTAAATCCAACCAAAATAAGAAAATTGTTTATTTAAACAGTTTTTATCATTTATATTACTTTTCAAGTAGAAATTTTATTTGAAAACTAAGATAATAAGTAAAATTAATAAAAATCTTGTTCTTTATTTATTGTTAATATATGTAACTGTTTTAGAAAAACTTGTTTTAATGTTTCTGAACAAACAATAAACTCTCAAAAAAATACTATATTATTTTATGTTTATTTATTGTTATTTTATTTAATATTTCTAACACAAGAATTTAATAATTATAATAATATTAAAAAATTGAGAAGATATTTTTTACATATTGTTAAGTTAATTATTAAAAAAAAAGTTAATTGTTGTTTGTTTCTTCAGTTCTTGTGCAAATTTTATTATTATACTAAGTTTTAATGTTTCCAAATTGAGGATTTATTAATTTTATATGGAAAATTATTTAATTAATTATTCTAAAAAAGATTTGTTGTCATTTTCTTTACTTTAATATGTGCATTAAAAAGTTTTAATTCTTCTAAAATAAGAATATTGCTCAAATTTTTTATTTATTTGTTAAATTAATTATAAAAATGATAATTTTGATTTTTCTTCACACTTTTTGTTAAAAGTTTTATTACTTCTAAAACTTTTTTGCTCAGTGTTAACTTAACTATTTTATAAAGATTAATTGTTTCTTCCTCAGTTATGTGCTTTAAAAAGTTTTAATTCTTCTGAAACAAGGACAACGATTTTTATCTTCAAAGCAAACTATTTGGTTGATTTAAATAAATTATTACCTACAATGTGTTTTTATAGAAGTTACTTATTTGTTAACTTAATTATAAAAGAGTATGATTGTTGATTTTTTTCTTATTATTTACAGTTATTTTGAAAAAAGTTTTATTTCTTATAAAGTTTTAATTCTTCTGAAATAAGGACAAAGATTTTTTTCTTCAAAACAAACTATTTTGTTGATTTAAATAATTATTACCCATAATGTATTTTTTTAGAAGTTACTTATTTCTTAACTTAATTATAAAAAAGTATGATTGTTGATTTTTTTCTTGTTATTTATAGTTGTTTTGTAAAAAGTTGTGTTTCTTAGAAAGTTTTACATATTCTAACCTAACCTAACCTAAAAAGTTTTAACTCTTCTAAAAAGTTACTTATTTGTTAACTTTCTTATAAAGTTTTAATTATTCTAAAATATAACTTTAAGAAGTTTTAATTCTTCTGAAATAAGGACAAAGATTTTTTTCTTCAAAGGAAACTATTTTGTTGATTTAAATAATTATTACCCATAATGTATTTTTTAGAAGTTACTTATTTCTTAACTTAATTATAAAAAAGTATGATTGTTGATTTTGTTCTTGTTATTTATAGTTGTTTTGTAAAAAGTTTTAATTATTCCAAAATATAACTTTAAGAAGTTTTAACCTTTCTAAAATAAAGTTTTAATAATTTATGTTAAATTAATTAATTTTTTTCTGCAGTCGTAGATTTACTACCTAAAAAGTTAAAAGTTAATTTAAAAAATTGATTTATTTAAGAAGTTTTAATACTTCTAAAATAAAAATTTAATAATTTTAATATTCAAAACAATTTTCTAAATTTATTTAAGTTACTTCACACAATGAGCTTTTATTAACTTTAGTTATTTACATTTTTTTTCTAAAGTTGTTGTGTGTAAAGATTGATAACCTAAAAAGTTTTAATTATTCTAAAATATAACTTTATTATGTTAAGTTTTAATACTTCTAAAATAAAGATTTAATCATTTTAATATTTAACACAATTTTTTAAATAAATTAAATTATTATCCATATTGTATTATACAATATTAATTAGAAGTTATTTTAAGTATATTTCTCCAGGTTATAAGATTTATTAACTAAAAAGATTTAATTATTATAAAATAAAACTTTTCTACTTTAAGAAGATGTTTTTCTAAAGTATTTGTATGTTCAAAACAAATTATTTTTTTCCATAAAATCAGGTCGATGATGGTTTATCTAAAATTAATCTACAGAGCAGTACATATTGTTATAATTTATATAAAATTATTGTCCTCAATATAATTTTTTTTAAATTACTTTTTTACTTATTGAACTTAATGATTCTAAAAAAGCTTAATTATTGGTTTTTCTTAAGTTATTATGTGCAAGGTTTTATTACTTTTGGAATCCAAATATTATGATTTCAGTCTTCAAACATAAACTGAGTTATTATACAATAGAAAACAGAAAAAGGTTTTAGTTTATTTGAAAAAATAAAAACAATAATTATTTCTATAAAGGGAGTAATTTAAATTTTTATAAGCACAGGGTATTAACATTAAAATATTAGAATGCATATGCATATTACTTTTTATTTATAAGGTAATAGTGAAGGTAGGTTATTGAATATTTCAACAAAACATAATTAAAATTGTTACATCCAAGGTAATTTTCTGGAAACTACGCAATTCTATGTATATTTATCTATTTTAAAACTGCATGTTTAGATGCATTAAAATAATATAATTGTAGTTGAAATAACATCATTAAAAATGTTTATGTTTACGTCATAACAATTTTAAAACTATTGCACTAATGTTTTGTAGTACTGTATTTTAAAAATGCTTATCACCGCAAATTTAACGTATATTTAAATAATGAATTTTTTTCAATACAACGTAGGGAAATATCCTCTCCACTTAAGATCGCAATTTCCTTTCGCATTTATCTCCCCCGTCCGTGGGATGTTTCCAAGGCCCCGCCTCGAGTCCCCATAAATTAATTCGCAATAAATTTTTAGGCACCGAGCAAATTGGCTCCCGGTCGCGGAACGTAATTAGGCCGGAGATGGGCGCACACACTGGCCTGACGTCACACCGCCACCGTCTTGGGTGGTCCGGCCCCGTCGCGGCCGAACGGTCGGATGTCGAGCGGGCATCGTCCACGAGGAGGCGGCGATATTTCGGCGATTGAGTCGCGAGAAGAGGCATCTCGGGGCACCGGTTAACGCAGGGGAAATTGCACAGCTTTGGGACGCTTAATTAAATTGTTTTAACAGAGGCGTACATGTGTGGTTGGTAAAGACTTTGTTTAAAACTGTACTTATAACAACATGTGACACACATTTTTTGTAGTAGTATATTATCTATTTAAAAAAGCTTTATTTTCAATAATCCAATTAATATTTTTCAAAGACAACTTACTAAAGATAAAATATATTTTTAGATAAATAAAATCAATATGTAATTAAAATTTTCATTTTTTTTTAAATTCTCCATTATTACTGATTATTGCCACTAATACTCAAAATCTCAGTTTTTATTTTATCCTTCAGTTTATTATATTTCTAAAATGATAATTTTAGAATGTAATTGAAAGTAATTATATTTATTTGTTTATATTTATTTTCTATGGTTGACTTCTATTTATATTTTTTTCGATTAAATTATTATTTAAATAATTATTACATTTTACCTTTTTAAATTTAAAATCCTCAATCCAGCCAAATAATAAATAAATCATAAAAAAGTTAATATTAAAACAATAATATTTAAATAAAATTATTATAAATGTATTATTAAAAATTTTCATTTTTATCAATCCTTAATTTTATTATTTTGAAACAGAAACTATCGAAATTTATTTTAAATTTTTAGTCAATTGCTTTTCTTTCATTCCTCGCATTTAATGCATTTCTAAAACTAAAATAGTTATTTAAATATACCTTTAACTGAATTGTTGCTAAATTGTTATTTAAATAATTATTCCTATAATTTGCATTTTACTTTTTAATTTTAAAGTCTGAAATCTAACAAGATTAGCACCAATACTAAATATGTAAGTTTAAGACTCAAATAATAAATAAATCATAAAAAAGTTAATGTTTTCAAGAAATAAAATAATATTTAAATAAAATTAATATAAAAATATTAATACAAATTTTCATTTTATTCATCTTTAGTTTCATTGCTTTGAAATAATAAAAAATGAACTAAATTTATTTCAAATGTTTTGTCAGTTACTTTTCTTCCATTTCTCATATTTCATGGTATTTCTAGAACTAAAATGGAACTGAAGTGTTGCTAAATTGTTATTTAAATAATTATTTCTATATTTTGTATTTTACCTTTTAATTTTAAAGTCTGAAGTCTAACAAGACTAGCACCAATACTAAATATGTAAGTTCAAGATCCAAATAATAAATAAATCATAAAAAATTAATATTTTTAAGAAACAAAACAATATTTAAATGTAATTATTATAAAAATATTATTAATAATTGTCATTTTATTCATCCTTAGTTTTATTATTTTGAAATAATAAAAAAATAACTAAAATTTTAAATGTTTTATCAATTGCTTTTCTTTCATTCCCCATATTTAATGGTATTTCTAAAACTAAAATAATTATGTATTTATATCTTGAACTGAAGTATTGCTAAATTGTTATTTAAATAATTATTTCTATTTTTTTTATTTTACCTTTTAATTTTAAACTCTGTAGTCTAACAAGACTAGCACCAGTACTAAATAAGTTCAAGATCCAAATAATAAATAAATTATAAAAAAGTTAATATTTTCAAGAAACAAAACAATATTTAAATAAAATTATTATAAAAATATTAATAATTGTCATTTTATTCATCCTTAGTTTCATTATTTTGAAATAATAAACAATTAACCAAATTTATTTTAAATGTTTTATCAATTGCTTTTCTTTCATTCCTCATTTATGTATTTATACCTTGAACTGAAGTGTTGCTAAATTGTTATTTAAATGATTATTTATATATTTTGTATTTTACCTTTTAAGTCTAAAATTTAACAAAACTAGCACCAATACTAAACATATAAGTTCAAGACTCAAATGAAAACAAAAAAAATTAATATTTAGAAGAATTAAAATAATAATTAAATAAAATTATTATACAAATTTTCATTTTTATTCATTACTATTTTATTATTGAAACAAATTTATTTTTAATTACTTTTCTTTTATTCCTCAGATTAAAAGGCATTTCTAGAACTAGAACCTTGAATTCTGATTAAATATTGCCCATTATTTAAAAGTATATAACAAACAATTCGAATATAAAATATATAAAAAATAATAATAATTTTTATTTGTAGTTAATTTTATTATTACAGAAAAGTTTTATTTTTGCATTTTTTCTTTTTTATTTATGTGTTAAATTTTATTACTAATAAAATCGGAATATTATAGTTTTAACACGATCTAAAAAAAATATAACATACAAATTATTTACTTTTATTTATTACATTTAAATTTTATTTATTATTATTCTATAAAATATTTATTTTTGTTTTTATTTTTTTTATGTTCAATGGTTTCCTACTTCTAAAATAGACATGTTTGTCTTCCATTACAAATTAAATAAAATATTTATTACCTTTTAATATTATTTTAATTTTTGTATTTCATCATTTATGTGCACTGTTTTCTTCTTTCATCATCAGAATATTAATCTCTTTAAGTTCTAAATAAAAATGGGACTGTTTATAAATTAAATTATTTTATAAAAATGATTATTATTTATTAAACAATTTTTATTAATAATTTTTTATTACGTCAAACAAATTTTTCAAGAATTTCTTTGTTATTTATGTTCAAAGTTTTATTTATTACTTCTAAAATGTTATTTTATTATGGCTTTAGTCGTTAAATGTCAACTAAAAAGAATAATTAAATAAATTAAATTAAATGAAATTCTTTTAATTGATATTAATTTGTATTACATTAATATAATAGATATATTGTGTATTAGATTTAAAAAAAAAGCAAGAAATTATTACAAATTATTTTAAATTTTACTTTTATTGTTGTATTATTCTAGAAAAGATTTATTTGTTATGATTTCTTTTGTTTGTATGCCCAATGTTTTATTAAATTTTAAATTAAAAGATTAATTAAAAGTAGCTGAATAAGTTTATAAATAAAATTGTTGCATAAATATTTTTAAGAAAGGATATACTTATTATTTTTAAAATAGTAATATTGGTTTTAATCGTTAAATATCATCCAAATAAATATATTTAAAAATTCCAATTATTTAGAGAGTTAATTCATTATTATTTTTATTAATTTACAAAAGTTTCAGTTTCGTGTTTTTCATTTTATTGAAGCGTTTTTAAGAATTTCTAAAATTTCTTTCTTATTCATTGTCATTATTTGAGAAAACATTATTTTTTGTTTTATACTCCCGCGTCTCAAACACATATTTAACAAAAACATGTTTAATAAACATTGTTTATATTTAAATAAATTACTTTGAATTTGCATTTATTTTAAATTTTTTATAGAATTTATCCTTCGTTTTCTAAATGACTGATTGACAAAACAAACCTTAACAATACGTAATTAACAAGTTTTTTTTGAGAACAATTTCAATTTATACGTAAATGAGGAAAATTTTCTGTGTTAAGGAATTTCAGTAACTGATACATAATAAATATTTGATAAAACAAACGGGCAAAAACCGCAGAATAACTGTATTACTTGAATTCTATTCATTTTGTTGTTAGCTGTGTTGCCAGTACTAATTATTTGAAGACAGTACCCAATATATTATAATTTAGACACACGTTTTTGTGATGCAAAGGTCCATTTAATATATTTACAGCAAAAACACCATTTTGCAATCCCGTATCTTTTTAGAAAAACAATTTATTGTAGCAGAAAACAATAAGGAATTGACCATGATGAAACATAACTGTAAACCATTTCTTGACATTTACTTCCACAACCTTAATTAAATTTAATTTCACAGCAAAATTAAAAGTTAATTCTAAATCGAATGCACTTTTCCTGCAGCCACCGTGTAATCATATTAAAATAGCATGCCGCTTTAAATGGCATCCATTAATAATTTCTCCGCACCTCCGCTGGATCCACAATACTGATTGCATGGTTAGATTACGTCACACGTCAGAAACCATACCTACGCGTAATTATGAATGCAATTCCTGCTGCAACATTGTTGCGGAATACATTACCGCCAGTCATGCATTCTGCATTGACAAAATCGCTCTTTTCAGTTACGTCAGGATGCACCTAATATTAACATACTTTTGTTATGCGTACCACAGTTAAACAACTCATTTATTTACTACAACTGCTGAAATTGCTTATGTATACCTAAAATTGATAGAATACTTAGTCAAAAACTGAAGAAAACTATTCTTAAAGTCATCAAATGCTGAAGTAATTCTTTCAGAAAATCAATCTGATGAGTAAAATAACAAATTCATACAGTGAGGTTCATATACCAATTAGAAAGCCTTTGATCCTACTGAATTTTGAGAGAGACATCATTCATGACAGAGACAGTAAAAGGTTCCCACTACGAAGTAAATTTGCAGACTTTACTGTCTCTGTCATGCATGATGTCTCTCTCAAAATTCAGCAGGATCAAACAGTTATCGATGGGTATTCAGTACTGGAGGATTTGAAGGTTTATTCTCTGGAAAGTGTGATGGCTTATTCGACAAATTCTCCAGTTTCTTGAAGGAGAGGATAGTATGATAAAACCTCACTATTTGAAATTGTAATAGGAATTTCAACTGCTTCAGTTTTGGCATTAAAAACTGAGAGGTCATTTAACACTTATTCATAATAGAAGAAGAAATAGATTAACAATTAAGTTGATTTGTAGAAAGCTTAACAGAAACAGATAAATAATATTCACAGTTTGTGTGAAATGTTGAAGTAACTCTTTCAGAAAATCTTTCTGATGGGTAATCTGGGCCCTAATCTTATTCAAGAAAAATA
The DNA here is from genome assembly GCF_024364675.1 of Aethina tumida. Lineage (NCBI taxonomy): Eukaryota > Metazoa > Arthropoda > Insecta > Coleoptera > Nitidulidae > Aethina > Aethina tumida. The sequence goes on from NC_065437.1 coordinate 6,297,706, forward strand.
AATTCATGCAATAGTTTCATCATCAAAAATTGAAAGATCATTTAGCACTTCATATGTTCATAATGGAAGAAGAAATAGTTAACAACAATTACATTAATTTGGGGATCAATCAAATCCACACAATTTTCTCTTTCAAGGTGAACCACAATAAACTGAAAATACTGATGTTGTGGCGATGGATATACTTTCAGAACCACACTTTGAAACACTACATGAAAATCTGAAGCTGATTCTGAATTACTCTTAAAACATCATAATATTTTTTATTTTCAAATATATTATAAAAAATTTGATCAATTCATTCCTTCAGGAAAAACGATTTTCCATCCAACAAAATTACTTATTTATGCAGAACAAATAAAAGAACGAAAACTACATAAATGTTGGAACGGTTCAATTTCCATTTCGCCATATATTCAAGTTTATCCCCCACTTTCGGGATGCTTATCCTTTTCCTTTGCAGCCATCCCGAATTGTGTCTCTCATGCGTGTAGCCGGAATAAGCCCCGAGCCGAAAAGTTAGACATCCAGGACCATTTAAACTTAATGAATGTAACACATTACACCTTTCGGTGCGGGAGGGTAGTGAGCCTCGTGTTCCCGCTAAATACACCGTATTCCCGGCAAAACTGCCACGAGTAATTAAAGTCGAATACGTTAAACAGCAGTAAGAATATTTAAGCAACAATGTTTTAAATGTCAGGGTTTACTCTAAATACCGAATTAATTCGGGAAGTTTCGGTGAGTTACTACCCCGAATTACAGCGAAAAAAGGACCAAGGATCCTCTCCTTGTTCTGTTCTCCATTTCAGTTTCAGTCTTTTTGCCTTTTTATAATTATTGTAATAAAAATATATAATAATCACAAAGTAAAGATGTTTTTTGTTTTAGGTTTAGTTAATTTTTTCTTGATAAGTAGAACATTGATAACTCGAATTTTTGGACAAAATATTGGGCAACAACTTTGATAAGAAGAATTTTGGGGACGAATCTACGAATTAAAATTTATCAAACTTGTTTTTCCACCAAATATAATATAAAAAATCTTTCAAAAGACTTCAAGAAAACCTAAAAATTAGTCTGACATTAATGGATGAGATAACCAGAGTCTAAAATATCTAACTTAGAACTAAAATCAGTTCCAAGTGTTTTAAAAAAGTTGACTTTCATTAAGATGTGAGGGAGGAATAAGATGAAATTCCTTTGATTTCTATAACTGGCGTGAAACTTAATTTAAAATGGAACTTAATTATTTACCAGACAAAGGATTTTGTTGTAATATTAAAATAACTGTACATACAACTCGTCATGGTTGAAGTTTGACTGTATTTGTTTATTTACTTGTCTGTTGCCGTATTTTTTATTACATAAAATGTATTACAGCAACAGTACAAAAGTACTAAAAACGATAAAAACAAACAAGAATATTAACAAAACATGTTATTTGCATTTTAGTTGTCCCATTTCACCTGGAGCTTGGATGCCGCCATTCACGAAAAGGAAATTAAGTTGGAGAATGCCCCGAGCCGGGCGATTTAATTAAGAAGAGGAGCGTTGTTTTGCATTTACAAGATGGAAGACGGAGGAACTTGGGAGAGCGTAACTGGAAGGCGTTTATGAAAATTTGTCGCGAAATGTGAAGGACGGGAATGTTAATCAGTCATTGATGATGCCAGTGTCGTACTAGAATCCAATTTGAGTTATACTAAAACAGAAAATTTGATTTGAAATTCCGAAATTCAGTCCAAATACCCATTCTATATGATATTCTATACATTAAATCAATACAAGACAAAAATTATATAATATTAAAAGCTTTTTGTGTGTGAAGTGGTTACTTTAATTATAAAATTATTTAATTATTTAGTTAATTAGATAAATCTGCGCCACTGTTTGCAGCCAGCGACTAAATGTTTTGTTGTTTTTATTCCTATGAAAGTGTTCTGTATACATAAAAGAAATGGTAATTAATGTAAATTGTACCTAATTTAAAAAGCACATAAACTCACGTTTCTATTTTCATTATAAAGTTAATTAAAACCTTTACGTATTTTTTGAATATTTTGAATGATGAATATTTTTAATATAATCAGTACTAAGAAAATAATTGTTATTACTCCTGTTATAATATTTTTAATAATTTATTATTTTATATGAAAGAGTCAATATGAATTATTTAGAAGAACATATTAAAATACATAAAATATTTTTTTTTTGGTCGTTAAGAATATTGTATTTGTTGAAATTGAAATCATTACTTTACTTCCATTCTACATTAGGCAATAATAATAATAATAATAAATACATATATTATGTATTGTATGTGTATATTAAGAAATGTAACTGTTTTATTAATTAATTTAATTAAGGTTATATAATTTAATATTTTTGGGTGATAAGAATGCTGTATCTATTGAAAATGGTAGTTTAATTATTTATTACTTGTAATTTAATTGTTTTAATTGTAATGGTAACCATTAGTCAATAAACCTTCTTCTATATTTTAAGGAATCTGTGTTTATTTGAAACACAAATAATTAACTAATTATGAATTGTTATTAATTTTTTACTTATATCAAAAACAATATAAAGAAATAAAAACATGTAAATATATTCAATAATAAAGATTTTATTAACATATTAATTTAAAATAAATTAAAAGATTGTTAATGAAAAGTCGATTCATAAATTATTAAATTATTAAAAATCTATTTAAAATGCTTCTTGTTTAATGTAATATAATAGAAAAAAAAATTATATAGACTTAGGAACTTAAATGAACATTAAGCAAAAATAAAAATAATAATAAATGCATATATTATGTATTGTATGTGTATATTAAGAAATATTATTAGTTAATTTAATTAAGATTATATAACTAATTTAATATTTTTGGGCGATAAGAATACTGTATCTATTGAAAATAGTAGATTAATTATTTATTACTTGTACTTATTGTTTTAATTGTAATTGTAATCATTAGTCAATAAATCTTCTTCTATATTTTGAGGAATCTGTGTTTATTTGAAACTACATTTCCAAATCCCTAAAATTAACTAAATAAAAATATGTAAATAAATTCAATAATAAAGATTTTTTTATATATATTGTTAAAAAATTTATAGTTAATTTAATAAAGGTTAAAAATATATTTCCCAGGAAATTATATATTTGTAAAAAAATATTTCAATCTATGAAATAAAATATTTAAAATAACATTTTGTTTATTTCTACTTCAATTGTTAAAAAATTTATAGTTAATTTAAATATTGATATTGTCTGATTCCTGTTTTCATCTTCATGCTCTTTACTTATTTACATTAAAAAACAATTAGAATTAAAATATGAATTGAAATTAATTTATTTTCATTTATATAATAGTCTGAATAAATAGAATAGTTTGAGTAAAAACATTTCACTCAGGAAATTATGTATTTGTAGAGAATTTAATTTAATCTCACTATTAAATACAATATTTATAATAATATTGTGTTATTTTTATCTTCCTTTTTATACAAAATATTCGTTTTAATGTTGTAAATACAGAATGCAGAGTTTATAATACTAAAACTAAAACTAAATATCAAAATTTCATAAATAAGGATGTAAATAATATTTACATGATTTAAATAAATTTTCCAAGAAATATGGAATATTTTAGAAATATTTTTAATTAAAACTTTGTTTGTTTATTAATTACTACATGTACTGATAGTCGGAGTATCAAAGAAAAGCAATTAATTATTTTAAAGCCAAAGAAGTAAATATAAATATATAAATTTTTGTTCTTCAAATCAGAATGGTAGAAAGAATATTGTTAAAAAATTTATAGTTAATTTAATAAAGGTTAAAAATAATTATATAGTTATAAAAAAATATTTCAATCTAACCTTGAAATAAAATATTTAAAATAACATTTTGTTTGTTTCTACTTCCATTGTTAAAAAATTTATAGTTAATTTAAATATTGATGTTTTTATCTTCATGCTCTTTACTTATTTACACTAAAAAACAATTAGAATTAAAATTAGAATTGATATTAATTTATTTTCAGTTATATAATAGTCAGAATAAATAGAATAGTTTAAATAAAAACATTTCACTCATGAAATTAGATATTTGTAGAGAGTTTAATTTAATTTGACTATTAAATAAAATATTTATAAGAATATTCTGTTATTTTTATCTTCCTTTTTATACAAAATATCTGTTTTAATGTTGTAAATACAGAATACTAAAACTAATACTCAATATCAAAATTTCATAGATTAGGATGTAAATAATATTTACATAATTTAAATAAATTTTCCAAGGAATATGAAATATTTATATTTAAAACATTACTAATATATTTAATAAAATAGTTTATTTACTAGAATAATATTGTTAAATAGAAAGTGTTCAAAAGTTGAGTATTTAAATTAATTAACTTGGCTGGTTGTAATATAAATATAATAATGAACTTACTGTATATAATTATTAATATGAATTATCAATAAATAAGAGTTGAGTAAAATTGTGACAGGTTAAAACATATTTAAAATTCGCCATGCACTGCTGCCATCTTCGTGGCCAAGCCCGAACTACAAGCAATTGAGACCTAAACGGAAACATGAAAACTGTAAAATGCATTTGTTAATGGTGAAGAGAAAAAACTTAACCTTTCTATAGTAAAATAGTAAGTGCCAATTAAAGAAAGTATTAAAATAAACTCAGGAATACACACCGCCACAAACAAAACAGTATAAAAATTAATTTATGTTGTATATTTTCGAAGCGCTTACTCAAATCGACATAATGTCCTAGTAAATTAAGACGTAAAATCGTAATAATAATGGCCTTGTTATGAACAATAAAATTTTCGTCTTCCACTACTACTACTACTACTACTACTACCAGTTATTAAATCTAAACAAGTATTAAAATACAGCTTCACTGTAAAATTAAATTTTATGGCAATATTTAGTTTTTATTGTGCCACAAAAAGTGCCATCACACTTTAACACATTTAAAGTCCCGTCAATCATGTGTGCCACTCATAAAACCACGAGTGGAACTTTGAAAGCTGAACGGCGAACCAAATTGTTTAAAAGGCAGGTCAGAATGTTGTAATTGTAAATAACTATGGGTTTATTGTGGGGATGTAGTAAAAATATTATTGTTGAGCGGCGTCAAATTGATTCACCTTATCTTAGTAAACCTTATCAAGTGAAGAGAATCACATATTACTAACTAATAGTCCTTTTTATGTTGTTGTGAATTCATTTACATCTTACTATGTAAAAAATGTACCCCTTTAAAGTATTTCCATTTAAACACTTTCACTTGTAACATCTCGACTAATTTAAATAAGGGGTTCACAAGAAATGTTGGGACGGAGCTTCCAGCTAAATTGCCAAAAAAAACGTAACAAAAACTCCAAAGGCCTTGTAAATGTAAATGGGAATTTGCGAAAAGCAAAAGCGTACCTAAACTCGGACCATTGTTATGCTGAACATGTCAACGTTTCACCCTTATTTTACGACATGCCCTTTTTCATTTCCGAAGGTTATATCTCTGATAGCGTCCTTTGAATATTCCAAGATTATGCAAGAAGGGACTGGGACCAAATTTCCTCGATACAACATAAGAAAATGGCATTGAGATAAATGTGCTGCACCAACAATGATTCCACACGCCCTTGGCGCAAACAAATCGGTTGGTTGGGGAGATGAAAGTAAAATTCTGGCACATTTTCGGAATAACTTGACGACTATAAAAAACAAGAACACTTAAGTTCACACACTATTATGTCAGGTTAGTGTTTTCTGCATGCATTACAAATTTACAATCATTATAATGCGATTCCAACACTCATTTTTATAGACACTAACTCAAATTTATAGTTTCCTGGCCATTTAAATTTTTACTATTTTATTATATTTCTCTTGATTGCTGTATTTACTAAATTAAATTAATTACTATGTATTCAAATGTCTAAATTATGGCGGTATAAAACCGATTTTAATTACTTGTTAACATGGTCGTTACTATAAATTATAGTCCAATTTGTTTTTATATATTCGTCATAAGTTTAACACCATTTGGACATATTATGCAAACCAAACGTCGGTTTTTGTAATTTTATAGCAAAATATAACGTAATTTAATCTAATAATTTTATGTACTTATTAACTTCATCAAAAAATATTTACGACAATGTAAAAGTAGAAGTAATCAACATTTTGTATGTAACGTTACCTAATTATTGTTGGTGGTGACTAATATTTTTAAGATTTTATTTATAAATAGTGCGGAGAACCAACGTAAATAGATTTCCCACACGCATTCGTCGACATGCAAGCAAATTTGATTCTTGGTTCAATTTACCGTCTCAAGGACCACCACAACCGTAAATGGAAACACAGGCCGTACAAGTATCTTGTATTTCGAATTTAGTATCAGCATTTTCGAGGGCGTGGACCTTGTGAATTATTAAACGTGTAATGTAAGACAGACACGCTACGTTTATCCACTTGAAACCAAGATGGGTCTTATCATGGATCTCCACGTAGGTGGTTTCGGAATTGGTACTTGGACGTAAGATAAATAACAGCGAAGTAAAATACACACTAAATTTTAAGTGGTAAGATTCTGTTTCAGTACGTTAATATTCAGAAGTGTCAGGTTGTTCTGGTATTTCTATTTTTTATTGTTTTCTAATTAAGAAACAACTCTAATTTTCTGTTACAGGCACTTTTGTAAGTTTTTACAATATTAATTTAATAGTATCAAAATTATTTAACATAAAAAATGAATTCAAGAGATAAATTTTAATTCACAAGTTCATTAAAAAATTGTTTATATTAAAGTTTTTCCTGTTTGATAATTTTAATATGTAGTTACTTAAATTATTTATTATAATTAAAACATTAAAGATTACACCAATTTTTAATTTATCTAAAGAAAATTTTAATTTAAAAATAGAATTCTGCTTTTTTAGGTTGGTTCATAAGTTCATTTAAAAAATTGTTTATATAAAAACTTTTCCTATTTGATAATTTTAATATACAATTAAGTAAATTATTTATTATTATTAAAATATTAAAAATTACAACGATTTTTAAGCTACCTAATGAAAATTTTAAGGAGAAATAATTTAAAAATTCTAATTATTCTCTTTTTGGTTGGTTTATGAGTTAATTAAAAGCTTTTCCTGTTTGATTATCTAAATATATAGTTACTTAAATTATTATTTATAATAAAAACATTAAAAATTACACCAATTTTTAAAATATCTAACCAAAATTTTAAGTAGAAATAATTTAATTTTAATGGTGTGTTTTTTTAAGTTAAATAATGAGTTCATTAAAAATTTCTTTATATAAAAGCTTTTTCTGTGATAATTTTTAATATACAATTAATTAACTTTTTTATTATAATTAAACCATTAAAATTACACCAATTTTAAGCTAACTAAAAATGTTTTAAGAAGAACTTTATGTTAGTTTTTAAATTCGTTTAAAAATTATTTATATAAAAACTTTCTGTTTGATAATTTTAATATACAATTACTTAAATTATTTATTATAGTTAAACCATTAAAATTACACCAATATTTAGCTAACTAAAAATATTTTAAGAAGAACTTTATGTTAGTTTTTAAATTCAATTAAAAATTATTTATATAAAAGCTTTTTCTGTTTGATAATTTTAATATACAATTACTGAAATTATTTATTATAATTAAACCATTAAAATTACACCAATTTTAAGCTAACTAAAAATGATTTAAGAAGAACTTTATGTTAGTTTTTAAATTCAATTAAAAATTATTTATATAAAAGCATTTTCTCTTCGATAATTTTAATATACAATTACTTAAATTATTTATAATAATTAAACCATTAAAATTACACCAATTTTAAGCTAACTAAAAATGTTTTAAGAAGAACTTTAGATTTGTTCTTAAATTCATTTAGAAATGATTTATATAAAAGCTTTTTTTGTCTGATAATGTTAATATATAATTAATAAATAACCCAAATAATTTAGAAAAAATTATAAAACTTGTGTTTAAAATTTACTTTTTCATTATTAATTTATAATCATCTAATTTATTTATACTTATTTAAAATTAAAAAGCCACATAAATTGAGAAATGGCATTTTTATATAAAGTTAAGAATTTTAATGCATTGCAATAGTTCACTTTTGCTATAAAATTTAATTGTAAATATTATTAATGGTTGAATTTATTTTAAAAGTAGTCGTGAGAAACATTACTAGAAGGAAAAATCTAATATATTTTGAAAACTCATTAGGAGAAGAATTTTAAACATTAACTCTGATAACATTTAATTGAAATGATATCTATGTTAATCAAGTCATTAAATATAATTAATCTTAGATTCCTCATCCTCTACGTTAATTAAAACATAAATCTTCATTCTAGCTCATCTTAAAAATAAAATAAAAGCTCGGATGGACTGCAGTGGCGTCCTAGCTCTAAGACTTAGTTACAGAAACATTTGAATTATATTTTTTTTGTATTTTTTTACCCCATTTTATATTCAATTCCGGATATTTTAAGAGGTTAACATACTGTATGTCTATTATTATAAAGTTTAATTTGAGAATATTTCAATGACAAAGTGAAAAAGGTTTAACAAAATGATGTTTTCCATCAAGGAGGGACAAGAAATGTCTTCGTACATGCCAATGGAATCATTGAAGTTGGATCCAAAAAGGATGTTGAAGACCTCCGCCACTGCGATCAACCGGAGGTCGCCACAAAAAGACGACAGTGCAAGAAAAAGAACGAAAAAGGAATAAAACCGTTCCGCCGGTTTCATAAGATAGTGTAGTTAATGACACTGGCTGACGCAAACGAGTTTTCGAACGGAAAGCAGAACCGGCCGGTCGCGATAAAAAGTCTGGGGCCTGTATCAGATAAATATGTCAACGAGCGGAGCCTCGCCTTTCCAATTACCCGGGGAGCATCGGCCCTGAAAAACCGAACAAAATGTCTGGGCCGACGGACCGTACCCAAGATGGCCGCACGGCAGATGTTCTCACAACACTCGCTCACTCCGTTTGGCATTCGATTTTTCCTGTGGTCTTTGTTGATCCCGATCTCGGCCTTTTTAATAGACATGTCACTTGAAAAGTGTTCGGTGCTACCGTCTAAGATACAAATCTTCCTGGTGGCCTCAAAACTTTATTGGATGGACGTTTCAATTAGCAACGTATGAGAATTTGCTTTAAATGGTGAACTTATATGACTTGAAGACTGAAGACCAAAAGATAAACGAAATGAAGACCCCATTGTCATTTTGTCATTATGTAAATGAGCAACTTTAGATTGTTGGTAATCAGCATTAGCACAAAAACTGTCCAATTAAGAAATACCATCAATTGATTAGAAAAATGCACTTACCTTAAACGGCTGATACAATAGCAGATGGGTGGCGGTCCGGTGGAGCTATCCCTTACTCCATGTTGTCGGCTCCTCTTTGGTTCGTCAACGAACAAAAGGACTGCAATGTAAAAAACTTTACGTTAGTATATCGAATTCGTTTTTATAGCTTCTAACAAGTGCTACCAATCTCCAAATGACCAAGTTAAATGAGGTTGGGAAATATGAGTCTCACGACGTGATTTGGCAAGAATTGATGCCTTCATTCAATTTCGATTTAAGGAACCATAAAAATTACTCCGGATAGGTAATACGGATCAATACAGGCCAACAATGCATCCATTATTATTAGCATATTAATAAGCTGCAGGTTTGATATACGAGCGTTTGGAGGAAGGGCAATTAACTTTTTTAAAATTCTTATGAGATTCCACTGTTAGTTAATAAGCGTTACGTTGGTGCCAGCAAATAATTTATTAACCATCTGTTGTGTGCCGACCGAGAGAGGTCGGCCATATTGGAACTTGAAAAAATACAGTGACAGTCTTGATATACAGCACCGGCGAATTGTAAATTCAACTTATTGGATTGAAAATTTAACGCGTGCAACATTGCAATGATGCGATAAAACGAAATTTTATGCCGTCGCATAATCGACTTCAATGTGTTATTCATTAAAAATGTCGTTTTTTTAATGTTGGACACCAACTCGTAATTTTTCCACTTTTATTGATGGGAAGGTCAAACGTTACACTGTATGCAAGATATAAGGCTCGTGAAATTAATTATCAAGATTGAGACGATGGAAGTATTTTTCAGAATAAAATTATTGCTTACCTGAAAATAAAAAACAGTTAAGCTGAGATTATAAAACCTCTAAGAAGTTACAGAAGAAGTATTAAGTTAAGTAACTAGACCTTTAAATTATTTTATATTAGGTTAACACTTTTTTCTAAATTGTCAAGCTAAGAAAGAAGAAAAAGCCTTGAAGTAAGTATGAAGTCTTTTTGGCAACATTAAATTTAGGAATACAACTGTGATGGAAGTATTTTTTTACAATTACCTTAGAAAAATAACAAAAAATATTAAGCTAAGATTGTAATTTGATTCCAAAAAAGTTAAAGAAGAAGTACAAGTTAAGTTAACTAGATTTTTAAATTATTTTGTATTAGGTTAACACTTTTTTCTAAATTGTCGAGCTAAGAAAGAAGAAAAAGCCTTGAAGTAAGTATGAAGTCTTTCTGGCAACATTAAATTTACGAAGACAACTGTGATGGAAGTATTTTTTTACATTTACCTTAGAAAAATGACAAAAAATATTAAGCTGTGATTGTAAATTGATTCCAAAAAAGTGAAAGAAGAAGTACGAGTTAAGTTAACTAGATTTTTAAATTATTTTGTATTAGGTTAACACTTTTTTCTAAATTGTCAAGCTAAGAAAGAAGAAAAAGACTTGAAGTAAGTATTAAGTCATTCTGGCAACATTAAATTTAGGAAGACAACTGTGATGGAAGTATTTTTTACATTTACCTTAGGAAAATAACAAAAAATATTAAGCTGAGATTGTAATTTGATTCCAAAAAAGTTAAAGAAGAAGTACGAGTTAAATTAACTAGATTTTTAAATTATTTTGTATTAGGTTAACACTCTTTTCTAAATTGTCAAGCTAAGAAAGAAGAAAAAGCCTTGAAGTAAGTATGAAGTCTTTCTGGAAACATTAAATTTTGGAATACAACTGTGATGGAAGTATTTTTTTACATTTACCTTAGAAAAATAACAAAAAATATTAAGCTGATATTGTAAAATGATTCCAAAAAAGTTAAAGAAGAAGTATGAGTTAAGTTAACTAGATTTTTAAATTATTTTGTATTAGGTTAACACTCTTTTCTAAATTGTCAAGCTAAGAAAGAAGAAAAAGCCTTGAAGTAAGCATTAAGTCTTTCTGGCAACATTAAATTTAGGAAGACAACTGTGATAAAAGTATTTTTTACATTTACCTTAGAAAAATAACAAAAAATATTAATCTGAGATTGTAATTTGATTCCAAAAAAGTTAAAGAAGAAGTACGAGTTAAATTAACTAGATTTTTAAATTATTTTGTATTAGGTTAACACTCTTTTCTAAATTGTCAAGCTAAGGAAGAAGAAAAAGCCTTGAAGTAAGCATCAAGTCTTTCTGCCAACATTAAATTTAGGAAGACAACTGTGATGGAAGTATTTTTTCGATTTACCTTAGAAAAATGACATAAATATTAAGCTGTGATTATAAATTGATTCCAAAAAAGTTAAAGAATAAGTATGAGTTAAGTTAACTAGATTTTTAAATTATTTTGTATTAGGTTAACACTCTTTTCTAAATTGTCAAGCTAAGAAAGAAGAAAAAGCCTTGAAGTAAGCATTAAGTCTTTCTGGCAACATTAAATTTAGGAAGACAACTGTGATGGAAGTATTTTTTACATTTAGCTTAGAAAAATAACAAAAAATATTAAGTTGAGATTGTAAATTGATTCCAAAAAAGTTAAAGAAGAAGTACGAGTTAAGTTAACTAGATTTTTAAATTATTTTGTATTAGGTTAACACTTTTTTCTAAATTGTCAAATTACGAAAGAAGAAAAAGCACTGAAGTAAGTATTAAGTGACAACATTAAATTTAGGAAGACATCTGTGACGGAAGTAATTTTTTGGCTAAGAAAAAACGTTCAAGTTAATATTAGGTTTATTGGCACAAGACTTCAGTTAACTTTGTTAATTTTTATTTTTAACGTACAAAATGAATGCGTAGGTAAGGCACGTAACAAAGTGACTTGTAGTCTCTTTTATTTGAGCAAATCCACTACAAATATCTGACAAATCGCTTTGCCTCAACAGTTTTATAGGTTTATTTTCGTTCCATTTTAAAATGCGGCATGCGTTGGAGGGAAAAACAAGAAGTTTCATTAACAAAAACAGTCGTAAAATTCCTTTCAATGTATTCCTGTCAACGGCACATTGCCATACGCCAAAGATATTTTTAGTGAGGCGATACAGATAGTAACATATGCAGCATTTATTTGTGTTGATCACTGATATATGGATTTATTTAAATTTAACCAGAATAAAAATGATCTAGACAAAATAAATCGGTTCATTTACCACGCATTAAACAATACCTAAATATAAAATATTGTTCAAAACACGGCTGATTAACATTTTAATTTACGGGCCATGACTGCTAACATGTAGAGATTTTTTAACACTTTCTTGTGTGTTAAATCCTCATAAAACCTGAAGTTAATTACACATACATTAGAATGGTAAATGTATACGGGACAACGTCGCGATCCTGCTGAGGGAGTTAAAATGTGGGGACCTTCATGTGTGCACCACAAATAGACCATAAATAATAAAAAAAAACACGCATTTCATATGAAATATGAAACATTCATTATTTCCTACTGATAAACCAATGGATTTAATTTAAAAATCCATATAAAATACTGAGACGATAATAAAACCACTAAGTTATTGCAATATGTCAGATGTATATTAAAATAAGGAAAACCATGTGGTTTTGATCGAGGTTAATAAGAGAATCTTTATGTTAAATATTTTAATGGCTTTCATTTTTGTCATAATTCTTTGAATTTATAAAATAAATATATTAGAATGTGTGTCATTTCAGTGTTAATTACATCTTTAGTTTAGAGAGAAAGGAAGAGGTGTGTAGAAAAGAAGAGAGATGAGAAAAGAAGATAAGAGAAGTAAAGACAAGAGAAGAGACGTTTGTTAATATATATATTTTATTTATCTCCCCGTAAACTTTGACGTTATTAAAAAAGTTAGATATTTAGTATATCTTTCAAGTTATAGTTCAAGAAGAAAACTTTATACAAGATCCTTATTAAAAATTGATTGCCAAAACTTCTTCGTCAATATTTAATATCTTAGACAGATAGTTTTAACATGTGTATTATTGATGTAGCATAGTTTTATTTTAACCAACATCATCAATTTATGGCACTTTATAGAAAAACAATAAAAATGTTAAAGCAAAAAATTGTTATGAGTGTATCATGAAGGTTTTATCTTCTTTATGGTTATAGTTCAAGATGAACTTGTTAATATTTAAGGCCTTAAGGAGCTAGTCTGTTCTACTTTTTATGTTATAACACGAATAAAATAAATCTGGACGTTATTGAGGCTGAAACTTTGAGACATTGTGTACGAAAATGAATTTGCACACTTCCTAGATAGGAATATGGCCAAACCTTGAATGTTAAGGAATGTTTTACACGGTTTTATAGCAAACATTTACAATTTAGTTATTGGGCAATAAAACGTTTAGAGAAACGAATCCGGTTAGTGTAACAATTTACGCGTACAGTACCAATTAAACAAATTGTATGAAAATTAATTACAACACCAAATCAAACGGCAATAACATTCACTTTTATAAATCTATCAACACTAAAATATATTAGGGCAATAAAAATATGTTTATGGCAAGCCACAAAAAATACACCGACACAGAGTAGATTTAATATTAAAGGATAATAAAAGAAGGTGCTTTAGTCAAGAGCTTTCAGTGATGTCCTTTTGTAATTGAAATGAATGTGACAATTGAAATATGAACAAGTTTGTATCCTGTTAGAATAACAAAATGTATACAAATTTAAGGATACCCAATAATAAAATCACTTAAACATACTTATTTTTGAATTCTTAAAATTATCAATCAATCAAAGTTTGGGAAGAGGATGTAGGACAGAACAAAATAATAAGAAAGAATCAAATACATACCGATATTCACAATTTTAATTTTAAATTAATACCAAAGTTAATATGGAAACTAACTATTGTGAATGGAAGACCTTCTAGTTGCCGTCGGGAATACGATATTTTATACCTCTACAGAGGTTATGGACATAGTTCTTTTTAATTTGTTTTCCATATTAATTTATTGTGTCTTAACTTTTTTGCTTATATTTAAAGGTCACGACTTTAACATATAAGTATAATAATAATTAGATTTACGTGTAAGTGGTTATGCAGAACTGTGGCAGTTAACAAATTGTTTTGAGCCGCCGTTTTTATTTTAGATTTAAGAAGAAAAATTGCAATGAACTGAAAATGTGAAATACAGATATTTTCACAAATAACTTCTTCATTTTTTTTCTTGCGTTAGATTTCATCTTTTTAATTTTAGACAATGGTGAGGAAGAAAGTGGAGGACAGAATAACTTATGGAACTTTTCATTGAAGTATAAAATTACTCTGAAGTTGAAAGTTTTCATCTTCCTATCTTTCTAATTTTAGTTTTATTTAATTAGATTTATGTGTAAGTGGTTAAGCAGAATTGTGGCAGTAAACAAATTGTTTTGAGCCGTTTTTATTTTAGATTTAAGAATAAAAATTACAGTAAAACTGGAATGTGAAATACAGATATGTTATCACAAATAAGATTATCAACTTCTTCATTTTTTTCTTTCTTTAGATTTCATCTTTCCAATTTTAGATAATGGTGGGGAAGAAAGTGGAGGAAGATATCACTTATGGAACTTTTCATTGAAGTATAAAATTATTCTGAAGTTGAAAGTTTTCATCTTCCTATCTTTCTAATTTTAGTTTTATTTAATTAGATTTATATGTAATTGTTAGGCAGAATTGTGGCAGTTAACAAATTGTTTTGAGCCGTTTTTATTTTAGATTTAAGAATAAAAATTACAGTAAAACTGGAATGTGAAATACAGATATGTTATCACAAATAAGATTATCAACTTCTTAATTTTTTTCTTTCTTTAGATTTCATCTTTCCAATTTTAGATAATGGTGGGGAAGAAAGTGGAGGAAGATATAACTTATGGAATTTTTCATTGAAGTATAAAATTACTCTGAAATTGGAAGTTTTCATCTTCCTATCTTTCTAATTTTAGTTTTATTTAATTATATTTATGTGTAAGTGGTTAAGCAGAATTGTGGCAGTTAACAAATTGTTTTGAGCC
Source organism: Aethina tumida (assembly GCF_024364675.1). NCBI lineage: Eukaryota > Metazoa > Arthropoda > Insecta > Coleoptera > Nitidulidae > Aethina > Aethina tumida. Next base: position 6,313,082 of record NC_065437.1, read on the forward strand.
GTTTTTATTTTAGATTTAAGAATAAAAATTACAGTAAAACTGGAATGTGAAATACAGATATGTCATCACAAATAAGATTATCAACTTCTTAATTTTTTTCTTGCTTTCGATTTCATCTTTCCAATTTTAGATAATAGTGAGGAAGAAAGTGGAGGAAGATATAACTTATGGAATTTTTCATTGAAGTATAAAATTACTCTGAAGTGGGAAGTTTTCATCTTCCTATCTTTCTAATTTTAGTTTTATTTAATTAGATTTATATGTAATGGTTAGGCAGAATTAGGGAAGTTAACAAATTGTTTTGAGCCGTTTTGATTTTAGATTTAAGAAGAAAAATTCCAGTAAACTGAAATGTGAAATACAGATATGTTATCACAAATAAGATTATCAACTTCATTATTTTTTTTTTGCTTTAGATTTCATCTTTCTAATTTTAGACAATGCTGAGCAAGAAAATGGAGGAAAAAATAACTTATGGAACTTTTCATTGAAGTATAAAATTACTCTGAAGTTGAAAGTTTTCATCTTCCTATCTTTCTAATTTTAGTTTTATTTAATTAGATTTATGTGTAAGTGGTTTAGCAGAATTGTGGCAGTAAACAAATTGTTTTGAGCCGTTTTTATTTTAGATATAAGAAGAAAAATTACAGTAAAACTGGAATGTGAAATACAGATATGTTATCACAAATAAGATTATCAACTTCTTCATTTTTTTCTTGCTTTAGATTTCATCTTTCTAATTTTAGACAATGCTGAGCAAGAAAATGGAGGAAAAAATAACTTATGGAACTTTTCATTGAAGTATAAAATTACTCTGAAGTTGAAAGTTTTCATCTTCCTATCTTTCTAATTTTAGTTTTATTTAATTAGATTTATGTGTAAGTGGTTAAGCAGAATTGTGGCAGTAAACAAATTGTTTTGAGCCGTTTTTATTTTAGATTTAAGAATAAAAATTACAGTAAAACTGGAATGTGAAATACAGATATGTTATCACAAATAAGATTATCAACTTCTTCATTTTTTTCTTGCTTTAGATTTCATCTTTCTAATTTTAGACAATGCTAAGGAAGAAAATGGAGGAAAAAATAACTTATGGAACTTTTCATTGAAGTATAAAATTACTCTGAAGTTGAAAGTTTTCATCTTCCTATCTTTTTAATTTTAGTTTTATTTAATTAGATTTATGTGTTTTTAGATTTCATGTTTCTAATTTTGGTAAGTAAGAAAGAGGGGAAACAAATAACTTTGCTATTTGAAAGTTTTCATCTTTCTATCTTTCTAATTTTAGTGAATGACATGGAAGTAAAATTATTTATTAAAATCACAGAATGAAATTTACCATTGGACTATAAAATTACTATAAAACGTGTGAAATTTTTCATTAATAAGGATAATGGATATTTAAATTTGCAAACACAAGGAGTTTAAAGTAATTGATTGCAGCTGGTTTACGTGCTTACCAACTAGAGTATAAATTAATTCCAAGGCAAGCCCGATATAGCGAAATAAAGTTAAAACCGTTCTATTCAAAATCGAAATAAAAGAAAAAAAAGTGGCTCGTGTAGCAGTAAAATGCATTTATACATAAGAAAGAAAAGCGACTAGTGCAATAGAATGGAAAACCCTTTGCAGTTTCAGATATAGCAAGCAGTTTTTGTAAAAACTCCTGAGATAGCAGGGCATGTCTTGCAATTTATTTTATTCCCGGAATCCATTTCAGACTCTAAGCACGTAGTTAAGGGCGCACGCGACTCCCGCCCGTAGCACCTCTAAGCATAGGGCGGCGATTGGCGCGTGGCGCCCGTATCCTTCGGTCGGATCGTAGATCAAGTCGGGCGAAACGCTCGGCTGGGTGGGGGGGCCCGGTGTGGCGGGGCGGCATGCCGTGCAAGTCTAGCGTGAACGACGGGGGGGGCCGGGAACGTTGCACCAATATGAGCTCTCGGGAACCGTAGACGGTGGCCATCTTGGCAACGTTGGGATCAATATCGTCCTGGGCACGGTCGCCGCGGCTCGATACAGCCCGACTGAGCGACGGCGCATGCGGACGCCACGCCGACACGGGATTAAGCCCGGCTGGATACGGCGGAATATTTTTCTTGGTCTTGTTGTTTCGTTAGTCGTCTGATTTAATTGGATTTGTTCCTGCTAAGCACAGGACAAGATTTCTGTACAATCATTTTATGTACGCCGATACAACTGCTAATTTATATTTTATGCCAACTGTGGATGAAACTTTATAATCAAATGTTTTACTTTATTTGATTCATTCTTCTGTACTCAAGAGATAAATCTGTAAAATCCCAATTTTTTAAACAAAAACTTCAATTTTTATACTATTCTAGCATGATATTTTTTATAGAATATAATTTCAATACAATCGGGTAATTGATTCATAAATATTGACATTTTAGAAAAGAAAATTTCCTTAATTTAACCTTCTGAAAAATTTATATTGTTGTATTAAACTTTTATGCAATAGAAAATAATACTAATAAATAAGAATATAATGATTTTTAGTGACTTCAATTTGGCTTTGTTATAGTAACGGACAGAAAAAATGATGTATTATGTTTACTGAAATACGTTTTCATAATTAGCATTTTGATTTCTCTGTTTATTTCTAAAATTCTAAGAAAAGTGATTATAAAAATCTGTAAAAAGCTGTTTTGTTTAATTTATTCCTTGTAAATATTTTTACAAGCATATTTGTGTAGTATAAAATACTCAAAAATTTAATACTTTAGTTCAGAATCAACAATATTTATTATCTCAAAATTTAACAGAATTATCGTTATATCTTAACTAAAGATAATTTGTAATATTACAAATATTCGCACCCTTTAAAAATGTTTTGAAAAATTTTACACAAATTATTTTGAAATTTTAAAAATATGGTGAAATATGAAATAAAGTATAAATTAGTTTTTAATTTCTTATAAATCAGCTAATAAAGTCAATTTTTTATTTCTTTTTTTGACAATAATTAATTGAATAATTAAAAATGATTTAAATTGCAATAAAATTTAAAACATCTTTATTTAATATAAAAATTGTGACTTAATACCTCTAAAAGCAACCTAATATAAACAGACAGAAAATATTCAACTTCCGACGGAACTGAAACTGAAAGATTATTTGTTAATTTTCTTCCACATTTATGTAAATTTATAGATTTAAATATCTAATATGCCTATTATTATAATTTATTATATAATATTTAATTATACATTCGTTTATCTCAAGAAAACTGAATTTTGGAAGACGCATTTAAAAACACTGTTTCTGATTCAATTAAATATAGAAAAATCTGAAAAAAATATATAAATAATAGAAAATATTTTGTTTAAAAAATTAATGAATAAATTATTTATAAAAAAACTATTGAAGGTTTATTTTTAGGTTAGGTTAGAGGTTAGCAAGATTTATTTAGATTTTAAATATAAGTATTGTCCAAAGTAAAGGACTAATTTGATGTTTTCAATAATAAATTTTTTGTATAATATATATATATATATATATATATATATATATATATATATATATATATATATATATATATTACACTAGTTTTATTAATTCTAAAAATTAACACGTTAAATAATCAATTTCAGAATTATTAAAAAAAAAATACTTTTTGTTTTAGAATTTAAAAATACTTTTAAGTGTTTCCGATTCAATTAAATATAAAAAAATTTAAAAAAATATGTATACATAACAGGAGATATTTTGCTTAAAAAATTAATGAATAAATTATTTATAAAAATACTATTAAAGGTATATTTTTAGGTTAGGTTAGAGGTTAATAAAATTTATTTAAAATTATTAAAACAAAAATACTTTTTGTATTAGAATAAAAATTAAAATTGTACAAAATAAAAATTTTTCATATCGATTCCATTAAAATCTTAAAAAAATAATAATATTATATTACATAATATTTATACATTTTATTAATTATTCAAATATGTATAGAATTTTAATTTAATGGAAAAAAATTAATTAATTCTAAATTTAATTCCAAAAGTTAATACATTAAACAATCGGTTTCATAATTATTAAAACAAAAACACTTTTTGTATTAGAATAAAAATTAAAATTAAATGTACAAAATAAAAACTTTTGATATCGATTTCATTAGAATCTAAAGTTAATAATATTATATTACATAATATTTATACATTTTATTAATTATACAAATATGTATTGAATTTTAATTTAATGGAAAAAAATTAATTAATTCTAAATTTTATTCCAAAAATTAACACATTAAACAATCGGTTTCAGAATTATTAAAACAAAAATACTTTTTTTATTAGAATAAAAATTAAAATTAAATGTACAAAATAAAAACTTTTGGAATCAATTCCATTAAAATCTAAGTTAATAATATTAAATTATATAATATTTATACATTTTATTAATTATGCAAATATGTATTGAATTTTAATTTAATGGAAAAAAATTAATTAATTCTAAATTTATTTATATTTGAATATTTCAGTAGAAACTTTATTACTTTCAAAAAATATTACTTAATACAAACTTTAATTTGATAAAATAACTGAATTTTCAATTATTCGTTTTAAATATATAAATGAATATTGGAATATTTGCTTATAATTTTTAATGAATATTTGAATACATAGAATTTCTAAGTTCTAACTAATTCACAATTTGTTTGAAACAATTATTTTTCTTATTATTTAAAACATTATTAATGTATTTCCTTCTTTTAATTAATTTTAATTTTCCGTTTATATAAAACAAAATTATTGGATTATTGTAAATTTTAAAATGGATTATATGAAATGTCCGAGGCCAACTTGTAATTATAAATGAGCGGTACAAAAGCGACGAAAGGGAAGTCAGCAGCCATAAAACTAAGGAATTTTATCCACCTTGATATAAATAAATATCCTGATAAAACTCATTAAGGGCCCAAATTCCAACCGTCACTATAAATCACCGCATTCCTCATTAAATAATTATTTTCGAACTGCAAATAACGTGTACCGAATATTTTATACGCAGTCAAGAATGACAAAAATTTTCACTTGATAACATCAATTCGTCGTAAAAAAAAATGAAACGAAATTGAGCCGGCAGCAAACTAATTATTACGGGTGTTCTGAATTTGCTTGGAAGTCGATAAACTTTCAAACACGGATTTTATGTTCATAGATAATCGATGATAACAATTAAAATCCATGTTAAACCAACGTTATGTGCGTCTAGACGTAATAAATATACTTTAGTGGGTAAAACAAATACATACTTTCTGTTTGTAAATATGGCCAGATTTATGTAATCAATCTTATATACTTAAGAAGTTCAATAGTCAAAGCTCTTTGTCAATTTCAAGGAAGAACGGTAACTATTAAGTCAGGGCCATACATACAATTTATTATCGTTTGGGTTGACTGAGTGGGTAATGGACATTGTACACGGGACTTTTTTATGTACTATATTATAAAATACACAAATAAACTTTAAAAGTTTTTGGTTTATTTTATGTTGTATAACTAAATTTAATTGATAAAACAAATACATATTTTCTGTTTGTAAATATGGCTAAATTTATGTATGCTATCTACATTATACAACTTAAGAAGCTCAATAGGCAAAACCTCTTTTAAATTTTGAAGGAGGAACGACAACTATTAAGTCAGGGCCACACATACAATTTATTATCGACTGGGTTGACTGAGTGGGTAATGGACATTGGACACGGGTACTTTTTTAAGTTTTATATTATAAAAATATACAAATAAACTTTGAAAGTTTTTGGTTTATTTTATTTTGTATAACTAAACTTAGTGTATAAAACAAATACATATTTTCTGTTTATAAACATGGCTAGATTTATGTATGCTATGAATATTATACAACTTAAGAAGCTTAATAGGCAAAGCTTCTTTTAAATGTTCAAGGAGAAACAGCAACTATTAAGTCAGGACCATATGTACAATTTATTATCGTCTGGGTTGATTGAGTGGGTAATGGACATTGTACACGGGTACTTTTTTATATTTTATATTATAAAAATATACAAATAAACTTTAAAAGTTTTTAGTTTATTTTATATTGTATAACTAAACTTAGTGGATAATACAAATACATATTTTCTGTTTATAAATATATAAATATATAATATAATTATGTATGCTATCAATATTATACAACTTAAGAAGTTCAATGGACAAAGCTTCTCTTAAAATTTCAAAGAGGAACAAATACACACAATATTTTGTATATTAAAAAGTATGGTTTATTTTATGTTGTATCAAATATAACTTTATTATTGAGAGTTATTGAGTACAATAAAATATGACATATTGCTTGAATAATATTATATAATGATAGTGACTTACATTAAAATTGATAGACCAATTTATTCATCAAATTATATTTGTAATTTTATTAAATTGCCTTATTACACAATTATTGTTATGATATATTTAAATAAGCTTTATTATAATTAGAAAAATTGTAATAATCTTTGTTTATTCCTTCCTTATTTGATTAAACTAAGATATGCAAAATATTTTGTCCCACTTGTGTTCCTTTAATTATTGACTTTACGACAACTATGTAATTACTGTTATCTGACGTATATAATTAAAAAAAAAATATATAATTTACTACTAACAGGAAAATTGCAACATACGACAGCAATTAGATTAAAGCAACACCAATTACTAACACAACAAAAAGTATTGGTAAATTTTGAAAATTTAAAGAAGCTTGTTATAATTATTGTGTGGTGGTTTTGAGTAATAAATTACAAAGTCCAAAAGAATGTTGAGGGGATACATATTTCATGTCAAGGTATCACTTTCAAGGCTGCTTCAAGATGAAGGGACCACACATGATTTGTATTTAGAAAGGTTACATTATGAAGTTAGAAACGACTAATTAAAGAAATATGTATTTGTCTCTGTTGTTGTGGTTTAAACTTTGACGTTTCAATAATAAGGACAGTAAATTACAATTGGACATGGTTGCATGCAATATTATTGACCTGATTAGGTGTTTTCCTTATATAGTTAGAAAGTTAAATTGCCATATGGTTTAAATGTTGTTTTCCATGACTATATCAATTTACCTGTGACCAATGAGAAAAATTAAAATAACTGTTAGTTAATTAGTCGATAATTAAGTTTTCCAATTCAACTATGAAACTCGTGTACCAATTAAATACGAGTAACTTCGAATAAAATCATAAACTTCCCAAATGAATCGGGTACTTGTCTATTCATGGTAAGCGTAAAAAACATTTAACTAAAGATCTAACAGGTCCGTCAATAATATTCGAAATTAAATTTTTATGGGGATATAAAAGCTGTATCAAATGTTTAGATGTGCCAGATAAGTTTATTGATGTAACAATATCATTATGGGCCATTTCTTTACGTGCAAACTGCTACACTAACTTGACAATAAAATTTTTAATGATGGAGTTACCTTTTCGCAGCATCCCCGTCCCGGTGTCCCGATACAAATTCGCAATTTTTGAATTGTTTTGAGAAACTTCGGCGACGTGGGAATATAATTTGAGCCACCAATTCCACGGATAAAATTGATGATCTGTGAATATTCCGGGGGATGGCATTCTACTCGTGGATAGACACTATCTTCCGAGCCATTGCTTTTTACGAAAACAGCGGAATTTATTGTTGAAACTAAAATCTATTCCGTGCAATAAAATTTTAGCAGAACAAACAACTTTTTTGTAACATCATACTTTTACAATAAGTAATTACAATATATTAGTTAGTAGTAAATCATAAATAAAACGACGAGTGTTTGACAAACACAAACAGCTACTTGTAAAATAGGTAAACTACTTTGCACGTAATAATAAAACAATAAATTATGTTTATGTGCTTAATGCAAACTCTTAAGTTGTGTCCATAGTACGAAAACAAATATTTGTTGACACACAACCAATTATCATTATTAACAATAAACGCAACAATTATATGGAGAGCAGCTACTGAAATTTTCATTCGTTTATTGATATGACTCCATCATAAATCAGTAAAGGCACTTAACTGTCCATATACCTAGTAAACCAAGGAGCAATAATATCGAAGTTAATGGCAAGATATATAGGTAATGTTTTTATGAGGACCCATTATATGGATATGGTCGTGCTTTGGGGTAAAATCTATACAAATTAAGTGTTAAATTTTATGGCCATTATTGGCTACTTGTTTCAATTGACACAGTTTCAATAATCGCAATTTTTACATCCCACTTTAGACACTATTAATAATATAAAATTGTTACAAGGCTCGTTGTGATTTGTTTTGAACGTCGTAGTACCATAATGAATCCTTTGTCTGGCGAGTTTAATTTTTCTACACGGCCATGCATATAAAATGCACTATCTAATTTTCTGGTAAACCAGACATCAGGAGGAACCTTTCCGTGCGGCCATAAAGATAATCCAGTTAAATGCCAGTGTCCCATTAAAAGGTTTACATTTTTTCGCGCCTGCAGATAATACAATATACATTTTATACGGCTAGACGAAAAAAATAAAACCCATTGGGTGAATGAACACAACAATGCCCCGTTTACGATGTCGGCTGCGCCGCTTCCAGGAAACACATGCATATGCAGTGCATGTCGGCCTTTAATTAACGCTAATTAATTTTGGCATCTTTGAATTACGCTGCGGTCAGGCGCCTTAATTGGACGCTTGTGATTTAATTAATTATTCGGCATTATTTAAGTCGGTTAAACGTTGTATTGTGTGGGTTACATAGTTGCACAATGGACGGCAGCACGTTGTCGCGGCCTTTCAGCCTTCGCTGAAAAAAGGAACGGATAGAGGGGTGAATGGCGTACGTGTGTTGTAAATTGCGCCTTGGCTCCGCAACAAGGCGAGTAGGTCGAGGCGTTTTATACATGCAGGTAGACCTGGTCGTAAATTATATTCTACAATATTTATAGGCCTGTCACTTCGGTCCTGATATATCTAAATAATATTTCAGCCAAGATAATCTTGGAAAAAATTGCACTTGCAACTACACACATTTTTATGGGCGACGGTGTTTCCATTGGCCGCCCTGTTCCTGGTGGGAGGCGCCACTGTTCCGGCTCAATAAATACATATTTTCAGTAAATGGATATTGGATTTTCCTCAGGACACCAGAAAATATTCTAGTAGACCAAAAGCCGAGCCTTTCATTTAATAAAGAAAGAAACTTAATCAAATAGGGTGTAATTAGTTGGTCTTGCCTATTATGAGCATATATTTATTATATTTTGCAGATTTCGAAATAAGTGTATTAATCTATTTTTGTTTGTCAAGTAAGTAAAATAAGATGGCAAAATATGTTTCCTATAAATTTCTATTGTAATTTTTTATTCCAAATGAAAATCATAGTTATTATTATAAAATTTGCCTATAATATGATAAAGATATCTCAAAATTTAATAGAAATTTTATTAGATAAAATAATGGTGATGATTTATACCTTTGATAATTTCTTTCAACATTATTTTAAATATACCTACTGAAAATTAATATTTATCTATTTATTTAATAGATGTTTTAAGGTTATTTTTTGAAAGTTTTATATTTTAATGACATATTTATTATTTTTTATTTGAAATAAAATATATAAAAATTTCTAAATTTTCTAGAAATATCCTTAAATATAAATAAAATATTGCATATTATTCATTTTTGTAAAGCTTTTTTCTGATATTTTAAAAGCAAATCAACTGTGAAATAAAAAAGTTAAAAGTCTGAAGAATAGGTTATTAATATATCACCAATTATATATTTTTTTAGTGTAGTTTTTTTTTACATTTTAAAGGCAAAATTATCATTTTTTTATCTAAAACGCATTACGTAAATTTTACTCATAATTTTAAATATCCTTTATATATATAGAAAATAAAAATATTGGATGTTAATTAAATTAAACATTTTTTTCTGATATTTTAAAGACAAATCTTCATTTTTTTCACATTTTAACGGCAAAATCATCATTTTTATCTGAAACACATTACGTAAATTTCAATGATAATTTTAAATATCTAGAATTTTACTAAAATTATAGTTTATATATAGATAAAATAAAAATATTGGACGTTAATTAAATTAAACATTTTTTTCTGACATTTTGAAGGCAAAGTCATCATTTTTTTATCTGAAACACGTTACGTAAATTTCACTGATAATTTTAAATATTTTGAATTTTACTAGAAATATTTTTTATATATAGATAAAATAAAAATATTGGTTTTTAATTAAATTAAACTTTTTTTTCTGACATTTTAAAGGCAACATCATTTTTTTTATCTGAAACAGATTAAGTAAATTTCATTGATAATTTTAAATATCTTGAATTTTACTAGAAGTAACGTTTATACATAGATAAAAAAAATATTGGATGTTAATTAAATAAAACATTGTTTTCTCACATTTTTAAGAAAAATCTTCCAATTTTTCACATTTTAAAGGCAAACTCATCATTTTTTTATCTGAAACATATTACGCAAATTTCACTGATAATTTTAAATATCTTGAATTTTAATAAAAATATCATTTACATATAGATAAAATAAAAATATTAGATGTGAATTAAATTAAACTTTTTTCTGACATTTTAAAGGCAAATTTTCATTTTTTTCACATTTTAAAGGCAACATCATCATTTTTTTATCTAAAACACATTACGTAAATTTTACTGATAATTTTAAATATCTAGAATTTTACTAGAAATGTCATTTATATAGATAATATTAAAATATTGGATGTTAACTAAATTAAACTTTTTTCTGACATTTTAAAGGCAAATTTTCATTTTTTTCACATTTTAAAGGCAACATCATCATTTTTTTTTATCTGAAACACATTACGTAAATTTCACTGATAATTTTAAATATCCAGAATTTTACTAGAAATGTCATTTATATATAGATAATATTAAAATATTGGATGTTAATTAAATTAAACTTTTTTTTAATATATATATATATATATATATATATATATATATATATATATATATATATATATATATATATAATAATATTGTACATATGTTATGTATTTCTGTAAAATCTTTTTTAAAAAATTTAAGGATGTAATTTATCATCAATTATATTTTTTTGGTATTTTAAAGGCAAAATCATTATTTTTTTCATTTTAATCATATCTTAGACAATGTCAATTATTTTAAAATTTATGGGAAATATTGTTTTACAAGATTTGGTATTATAAATTTCTGTAAAGCTTTTTTTCTGAAATTTTAAGAGCAAATCTACTGTGATTTCCATGAGAAATAAAAAAGTTGCACATATATCAAAATTTTTTTGTGATAAGTATTCTTTATTACGTAAAGAATCTTGATATTTTTTTGTCATTTTAAAGGAAAAATCATTTTTTTTCATTTGAATTATATTACATAAGTTTCATCGACAGTGTTAATTATTTTAAAATTTATTGGAAATATCATGGATAAAATAAAAAATCTTTGATATTATGTATTTCTGTAAAGCTTTTTTATGCCTTTTGAAGGCAAATCAATTGTGATTTTCATGCGAAATAAAAGAGTTGTACATATATTAAAATTTTAAGGAGTAAATTTTTTTAGATAAGTATTTTCTATTACGAAAAAAAATGTCTGTAAAGTTTTTTGAACTATAAAAAATTAAATAAAAAAGTAATTACACTTTAGAAACCTGTCAACCGTAGATAATTAAGAAATATCAGTCATACTATTATATATAAACCATAGTTAAATTTTTTAATATCTGTCCACATTTATATAATGATAGATAATTATGTGCAATTGACAGTGAAATAATTTTTCAACCAAAAAGCCCAATATCATCAATAAATTGCCCCGCATCAGCGAAACCGAGTATTCTTTGCATTGCCAAGCTGGAAACGCCTCGTCCTTGTTTCTGGTCTCTTGCACGGGACCAAAAGGAAAATAAACGAAAGACCGTAAAAGTCGGAAAGTTGAGTAAAATAAAGCTCGCCCAGGAGAAAGCTTCCACGCAGCCACACCAAAACACTAAAACGAAAAATCTAATTCCGCATGGAAATAAAAAGTTCCGCCTCTTTCTTCGTTTTTTTTTTTTATATTAAAATGTAAATTATGAAACGTCAGAAAAATTCTTTGGGGAGGCCACATATTAGTCGGGGTCTCGATGTAGATAAGTAAATCATTTCGTGAAATATAAACAGGGTTTATGACTTTTCCCTGAGATTCGCTTCTAATAAGGTTTGTAAATATGTATGAGTTTCTTTATCCTGACTTTAGGATATTAACTTTAAATAAATTTTAATTTACAATGCCAGTAAAGATGCACCTTAATTTCAAATTACTTTCTTAAATAATAAAATACATAAAGGTTTTCTTTTATGAACTTGATAAATGTAGGTACATTACAAGAAAAGTGTTTTAACATTATGACAGTTACAGTTATAATATTTAATTACTAAAATAAGTTTTTACACCTATACTAAAATTATATTATATAAACTTTTAATTTTCTTTGTGTAATGAAATTGTTTAATTTTTGTTTTAACAAAAGAACTATTATTTTATTAATGATTAATTTGTATATTTTTTTCTCTATAAATTAGAAAATAAAGTGTGTATTAATTGAAGTTTTATGACCCATAAAAATGCCATTAAATATTATTAAAGATTTGCCTATCGTGATTTTATTTCCAAAGTCAAGGATAATCAAATACTCAAATATGGGCACTTACCTATGATATGTTTACAGGAAAGCAAGTACCAAAGTTCCCACAACAGCTGAAACAGAGAAAAAAAATCAAATCAGTTCCTCCATTAATTTTATCTAGTTTAATTATAAGGCAAAATAAAAATTAAAGAAATTAAGGCACTCAGATTACACGAATAAATTATAGATAGATTGTAGGCTTCATTAACTAACTAGTTTTGTAAATAATATATAAGGACACAGGTTGGTCCTTTGTTTAAGTCTTATTTAGTTAAACACTTAAATTCCGTTCTGTCTGCTTCAGAATTTCCCAGCCAGACAATATTTCACTTCGTAATGTTTGTAACACGTGTCGATCGCATAAAACTAGTGTAAATTTCCTTTAAGGTTTTCCCTGTTTTAGTGCTACTTGTGAATATTTACGGATACGTGGCGTGTTCTCTTCCAATATTTAAAATATTTACGACGCATTTTTGCGTCTGAAGTGTCGAAAAAATGAATAAAACAGCACGTCAAAAATTCGTTACTTCCTCGAAGGACAAACAGGAGGTTAATAATGACTTATTAAGTTATATTTAAGTCAATTTTCTGTCGTTTATATTTATAATCGGTAATTATGGTAAACCACGCTTTGGTTAAAGGTTCTTAAATTTATTAGTATTTAACAGCGTTATAAAATTATGGAAACATAAATTTTGTTATACAACTTGGTAAATTGGAACAAGTAAAGAGAAGCAAGTCAAATTACAACTGTCGTTTTTAGATTACCAACAACAGTAACGTACTTAATTTATGTTATCGGGTGTTTACATTTTTCTGACAATAGAAAATTTTCCCACGGCAGAATTGTCTACAAATTGAATTTGCAGATCAACATAAATTGGATTTGTGTTAAATGTTTATCAAAGCCTCGCAATTTATGTGCGATTGTATTTGTTGGAATGACGTAAAAATTTCAAAAATATATTGTGCATTTATGAATTATGAATGTGTTTTACCAATTTATACTTAGGTTACTTTAAATCTAAAAAAATACGTAACATTAAAATAAAACTTACATATTATAAAAAATAAGGATAATAATTATTAAGTAAGGTTTAATTATAATTATTTTATATTTACCACAAAAATAGGAAAATCTTATTAAGAAAAGGCTTTACAGGATAAAAGAATCTTTAATATTTATTTATTATATTTATATAATATATTTTCATATATTATATTTTTGTTGATTTCAGATTGTTAAAATTATAATTTTCTCCCTGCAAAGCTTTTTCTTAAGATTTTATCTCCTAAATTAAATTAATTATTCCTTAATTCATAAAATTTAAGAAAAAACTGAGAACTATTAACAACTACTAATTAGTGAGTTAATTCAAATTAAGCTTAGTGAAATGTGTATTAAATTCATTATTAATTGACAATAAACACACCATTAAACTTGAGAAGCTTTGGTACTAAATTATTGAACTCTCATGATTTGTTTCTTGTGCACTCATTCTTTTATTATTAATATTTTTAAGTACTAAATTCAGAAAAATATGTTCAGTTCTTGGAATTATTAAATTTAAGAATTTTTTTGATGACTTTTACTTTATTTAAAAATTCTAAAATGGAATAAAATATTTAGTTTATTAATTGTAAAATATAAGAATTTTTGTTTGAAGATGATATGTCTGTAGTTATAATTATTTTAAATAGTAGATTAATAGAGACACTCCTATTTTATTTAAAACTTTTGAAAAGAAATAATATGTTTAGTTCTTGTAATATAAAATTTAAGAATTTTTTTGATGATTTGGCTATAGTTATAATTATTTTAGATAATAGGTTAATAGAGACACTTATACATTATTTAAAAATTCTAAAAAGGATTAATATGTTTAGCTTTTGTAATTATAAAATATAAGAGTTTATGTTTGAAGATACGTCTTCAGTTAAAATTATTTTAAGTAACAGTTTAACAGAGACACTCCTATTTTATTTAAAAATTCTAAAAGAGAATAATATGTTTAGTTCTTATTATTTTATAATTTAATAATTTATTGTCCTGATTTTATAGTTATAATTATTTAAGACAGTAAATCACATTAAAAATATTTTAGATATTAATGCTCAGTTGAGAAACCAAAACTTAAAACTTACAAGCTTCGAAAAATCCTAAAAAATTCATCAGCACAAAAATAACACAAAATTCGAACAATACACAATCAACAACAACTTCACACAACACTTTCGGAAACGTTCAACCAAATAACCAACAACAAAAAAAAAACAATATCAACCCTTTACGAGTCCAGTGTCCTTGACAGAGCACGTAAACTTATTGTGCTAAAAATGTGTGCCGACATTAACGATGGGGAGAAGGGCCGATTTCAAATCAGATCTGGCCGACCAACCAGAACATGGGACTGTAAAATGGTAAGACTGTCCGTGAGGGTAGACGTATTTGGTTGTTTCGGGGTCCCCCGTCGGATACGTACCCACGTTTTCAGAAGCAAAGATACCTCGATAGGGGGCTGGGCATGGGATTTTTGTGCGAGGGAATTTCGGAATCTTTTATCTATCGGAGGGAATAAATCTGTCAGCCAGAAAAATAAACATTTCAACTGCACAAGAAAGACAAAATGTGTTATTTAAATGACTAAATTTTATGACAATTGTTGAATTATAATTTGTAATTTCATATTATAAAAATTTTACTTACAAAATTTAATATTTCGATAAAAAAAGTATTTTATGAATGAACACAGTTACTTTAATAACTATAAATTTATAATAGTAAATGGTTTACACTAATTAAGTTATGTTTTAAAGTTATATTCTTGTCTAAAAATGTCAATATTTATATATTTTATATTAAATTAAAAAAGATTTTACTTTTATCTAAATTATGAACTGAATATTTAAATTTTATATAATATAATTTAAAACTGTTCTACAAAAATATAAATAATATACATAATAATAAAAAAAATTATAACTGAAAAGTAAAATTAATGATTTCATTAAATTATATGAATTTTATAATGATGAAAATTAGTTAAAATTGTGCCACAATCAAAATAATTCCATTTTGCTAAATTTGGTAAATCCTGATATTTAATAGTTGATTTTAATTATTAAAAGTATTTTCAGATTCTCCATATTTTATATCTTAGAAAATTTTTCCAAAAATATATAATCTGTGATATAATAAATTGTATTTCCTTTTTATTAATTTACCTCGAAATTTTAAATAGCTTATGTTTTGAATTAATTTTTTTATATTGCGAAAAAAGTTGCCTTAAAAGTTAAGTTAATTTTTGTTTTATTGTTTCAATTCAAAATTGACTGAAGGTCATTTTTCTTAGACATTTCAGAAATCAAATCAAAATTGGGACACCAATTATTTAATTGGATTAAGAGGAGCATAAATTGATTAGTATTAGATATATTTAATTATACATATATAAAATTTAAAACAGTCTAAAATACCAAAGAAATCATTTTAAATTATTTTTTTAAATATAATTTTAATTTTAAAACGTCTTTGATCAAAATAAATATATGGTGTTCTTATGTTAACGCCCTTGTTAGTCAAAATCTATTTTAAGAGTTTGTCTTGGCATCATTTCCCGAAATAGTTCCTACTAACATCCACACGTGAAAGGGAGAAACCCTCCCCACTGAAGTTAAATTAAGTTTATCAGCTGCATCTTGGTTCACACTTAAAAATAAACAAGCTGTAACAGAAACAAAAGAAGAATTAACATAAAATACAATGAAAATGTATTTTATGTTAACTAATAAAATTTTGAACACCCACCCACAATGACTTTTGGGGACGTCCCGTTCAAAAAATTGTAATAAAATAAGACCTAATATAAATTGGATTCATATTTTACTGCGTCCCGCAAAATTGAATTATTTCAAAACTCTTCTGTATAAAACCCCATTAATTCCAGAATATTAAACCGGCACGGAGTCCTGAAAAAAAAAAGCGGATTGGTATAATTGAACGAGGGTCTGAATGAAGACACCAATAAAATCATAAAATCCTAAAATCCCTCTCGATTTCGTTCCTACGCATGCAAAAAATGTTTTCAGCCATAAATAACTCCACATTATACACGGTGATTTGCATAGTGAATGACAAAGGCTAAACAAATTTCGTAAGGCACTCTCGATTTTTATGATGGTACAATAAAATCTGGACGGATGGGGTTCGGGGTGTGCGGAAGACGGATGAAAAAAAAAACTGGAGCGATTTCACTTTTCAGGTAAGTTACGTAATGTATTTTGCGGTTTTTCAGTCTGACCACAAGATTTTTGATTAGTTGTTCGCTTCCGTTCGTCGCGGTGGAACCGTGGTGCAACTGAAAAATTGGCTGAAATGGCGGCCGGTAGAAAGAATGTTTCTAATTGACTAGGTTCGAGATAAGTCAAGTTAGGAATTTTTGTCTTAGGTAGATGACGTTTATCTTCCTTAATTTAGTCATTAGGATGGGATATAACAACATCTGCATGAAAAGGTGTGGGTAAGTAAAAGAATGTCTTTTTAAATATTAATTTTTCCATCAAATTGCAACACATATTTTTATGTAAAAGTAATTTTATTTAACATTTTTTCTAATCATGTCCATAATGTCGAATTATTTTTAAAATTAACTATTATTCTTTAATTGTTCAATTAAATTTATGTTTTTGTAATACTGAACTGGTCCAATTAAATGACATATTTGTTCTCTTTAATAGTTTTTTATTCTTCTTTCTTGGAAAGATTTTAATAAAATTTAAAACATGTACTATATAAAGTCTTCAGTTATTAATTATTTATTTTTAATTTTTTTTTTTAATTTATTTCTGTATTTATCTATATTTTTTTTATAATTTAAAAAACTCATGATTTACTTATTAGTTTATTAAACATTTTCATGATAAAATATTGAATGAATATTTTATATTCTGTATAAAGAAAATAATTGCTCCAAATTTTATAAATATGTTTTATAAAAGCCATGAAAAAACTTTTCTTGACATAGTTTCATTGTTTAAGATACAAATACTTGACATACCCTTTAAAGATCTGTGCAGTACAAAAACACAAAGTACATTGTATAGAACTAATCTAAAGGATTTTAATACAGTCTACAGTGTTATTTAAAAACCTTGAATATCAATTTCAATAATTGACATAATGAGTGGAACTAAATGTAAACAATAAGTTTCTAAATAAGTATTATAGTTAATTAACGGTAATTAAATATACTTTTTTATAATTTATCCATTTTGTAAGTAGAAAAAGAAAGATAACTTGAATAACTGCTGTGGTGTACCAATAAATCTTAAAATTTATGAAATTTTTTTTTGTCAACATATTAAATTAATATTTTATAAATAAATATTTAATATTTTTAGTTAATAAAATGTACATACTCAATTAAATATTTTTAAAGTTATAATATTAGTGTTAATTTAAAAAAAAAGAAAAAAAATGTAATATTATAATGATCAAAAATGCTCCAAAACCATTTCTGAAATTATTGATTAACTATTAATTTTTATATTAAAATGTTCTCATAAGACTTTTACAACAGTTTTTTAACACTTGAAAAATTATCAGGATTCAAACTCTTTAAAGGACTGCGCAGTACGGATCCACAAATGGAATGCAAATTATTGTTAAAATTTATAGCCTTGTTAGATAACTTGAATAACTACTATGGAATATTAATAATTTTTAAAAATTTGTTATGACAAAATACTAAATAAATATTTCATAAGTAAATATTTAAAATATTTACAAAATAAGATATTCATAATCAATACTTATTTTTTTTTCTAAATTTATGATGTTACGGTCAATATAATAATAATAATAATATAAAAAATATATAACATTATTATGAGGAAAATTGTTTCAAACTCAAGTTGTTTTCCAATTATTAATTATTTATTAATTTTTATTATTGAATAATAGATAATAATAAAATTTCAAATTTTGCAGCGGTGTTTTACGTTGTATCTTGTATTTTTTAATACAGTTTTTATAATATAAAAAAGTAAAAAAATTTACATTTTTTTATTGTAAAATTTATTAAAATACAAACGCTTTAAAGAACTGCGCAGTACGGAACCATAAATAGAATGCACTGCGCAAATATTAGACTAAAATATTACCAGAATGGTATTAAAATTATTTTAACAATTTGTAGTCTTGCTAGATTACTTGAATAACTAACATGGAATATCAATAATTTTAAAAAATTTGTTATGGCAAAATATTAAATAAATATTTTATAATATTTACAACGTAAAATATTAATAATCATTTTTTGTTACTTTATTATATTACATATAAAATAGTGAACAAAATTATATATCATTATTATGAGTAAAATTGCTTCAAGTACAAGCTTTTTTGTTATTATTAATTACTTACTAAATTTCATAATTATGCTTTATTAAATAAAGGAAAATAACAAAAATTCAAAATTTACAGCAGTATTGTACGTTGTATTATCATTTTTTACACAATTTTTCTAATATAAAAGTAAAAAATTGTGTTACATTTTTTATTGTAAAATTTATTAAGATACAAAGGCTTTAAAGGTCTGCGCAGTGCATAACCACAAATGGAATGCACTGCGCAGCTATTAGAGTAAAGCATTACTGGGATGGTATATAAATTCTATTAAAATTTAGTAGTATTATCAGATTACTTGAATACCAACTATGGTATATCAACAGTTTTTAAAATTTTTTTATGTCAAAATATAAAATAAATATTTTATTTAATTGTTTAAAATATTTACTAAAAAAAATATTTATAGCCAATAATTAATTTTATGAAGTTATGATGAAACAGTTAATATGTTACAAAATCTAAATGTTTTCTAATTATTGATTACTAAATAAAGTTTAAAAAAATGTTTTAGTAAGTAAAGAGAAATGATAGATATTCAAATTCTGCAGCAGTGTTTCTGTTATAGGCAAAAACTATTTTTACTCACAAAAATTTATTAATATACAAGCACTTTAAACATTTGCGCAGAACGGGGACACAATTGGAATACACTACGCAGCTTTTAGAGTAAATCGAACCCTTTAAAAATCTGCGCAGCACGGAACCACAAACTTAATGCACTGCGCAGCTATTAGAGTAAAGCATTATAATTATTATAGTATATATTTTTTATGCTTTTTAAATTTTATATTTTTTAAAATGTATTGTATAGAATCAACTTGAAATTCAATTGCATTGTTAATATTGTATTATATCGTAATACATATTTTACCAGGAAGTTATCCATTGCTAATTTTATTTAATATATTTCTAGATATTATGTTTTATATAATTAGCAATAATTCGAATTTATGGATTAATATTAACTTAATAATATTTGTAATTTTATTGATCTTTCAAAATAATTGTATATCAAATTTATAAAGGAAATATGCATATATTAAGTCATTATGTTTTATTTAGTTAACAATCATTCGAATATGTCCATTAACATTATTTTAATAATATTTTTAATTTTATTGTACTTTTCAAGATAGTTGTATATCAAATTTTAAAAGAAATATGCATATATATTACATCAAGTTACTGACAAGGTTAATTTTATATCAAAATATTAAATAAATATTTTATAAATAAATGTTTAATATATTTACTAAATAAAATATTCATAATCAATACTTCATCTTTTTTTTAATTTAATTTGTTAGGTTAAAAATAGTGAAAGAAATTATATGTCATTATTATGAAGAATATTGCTTTTTGTGATTATTAATTATTTACTAATTTATGAATATGCTTAATTAAATAAAGGAAAATAATAAAAATTTAAATTTTATAGTAATGTTTTTGTGATTTTTACGTTGTACTATTATTTTTTAATACAGTTTTATATAAATATTATTATTTATAAAATTTATTAAGATACAACACGTTTTAAAGGTCTGCGCAGCACGGAACCAATATCTTAATGCATTGCGCAGCTATTAGAGTAAATTTGTAATTTGATTGTATCTTTCAAGATAGTTATATATCAAATTTGTAAAAGAAATATGCATATATATTACATCAAGTTACTAACAAGGTTAATTTTATGTCAAAATATTTTATAAATAAATGTTTAAAATATTTACTAAATAAAACATTCATAATCAATACTTCTTTTTTTTTTTAATTTAAGATGTTAGGTTGAAAATAGTGAAAGAAATTATATGTCACTATTATGAAGAAAATTGTTTTTTGCGATTATTAATTATTTACTAGTTTATGAATATGCTTTATTTAATAAAGGAAAATAATAAAAATTTAAATTTTATAGCAGTGTTTTTGAGATTTTTACGTTGTATCATTATTTTTTATATAAGATTTATATTAAACTGTATAGGTTAATATAAATCTTATTATTTATAGAATTTATTAAGATACAACACGCTTTAAAGGTCTGCGCAGCACGAAACCACAAACTCAATGCACTGCGCAGTTATCAGAGTAAAGCATTATAAATATTATAGTATGTTTTTTAAATTTTATATTTTCTAAAATGTATTGTATAGAATCAACTTAATTAGTTAATATAGTATTATATCGTAATACATATTTTACCAGGAAGTTATCCATTACTAATTATATTTAATATATATATATATATATATATATATATATATATATATATATATATATATATAATTAGCAATAATTCGAATTTATGGATTAACATTAACTTAATAATATTTATAATTTTATTCTATTTATCAAAAAATTGTATATCAAATTTATACAAGAAATATGCATATATTAAGTTACTGGTATAGTTAATTTCATTGGATAACTCTTTTTGTAAATATACACTAATAAATTTGTTCATGTTGTTAATATAAATATATAATCTTGTAAATTAGTATCCGTTAATCAAGTTAGTTGGACCCTCTTTAATTGGACTTGATACTTTAAAAAGGAATTATAAGTAATTTTACTTTGTCACTAATTGATAAATATTTTATATTATGAAATTTAAATCATTATACAATTGCTGACAGATAACATAATATCTGTTTATTAATAAAAATGGCTTACATGTAAACAAAACTTAAGCGTGGCTACGTGCGACAACAGACGAACACTTCCTGTAAGCAGTGGATGCGCGCACATCACAAAAACGCACCTACCCCGATGTCACTGAGCGAAATTATTAAGACATCGCCACCATATTGATTCGATTATCGTTCGCGGCGGTGGTCGAAAATGGCGTCGAAACGAAAATATCCCGGCCGACCGGCGACCAGAACTGGTTTTGTCTCGGTGCGCTCTCGGGGAACTCGTTTCGAGAAAATCGAAAATTCTAATTGGGAAATTCCTCGAGTTCCTCGCCGCACAAGTCGGGCCGACACGTTAATTGGGCACCGGGACCCGGGGGACGGTTTTATCGCTCGTGTCCGATCTTCGGTCGATTTTTTTTGCGTTGACCGGCCGGTCGAGGAATTCGCACGAAACTGTTTGAACAACCTGAGGTTTTATCGGCGGAAACGTTGACCGCCAACTTGCCACTTGATCAGGGGGAACGTACACACACACATGCACGATACGAAGAGCTAGGCGGCTTCGGTTGTTCAGCTCACGCACCAATCAACCGCTATTACATTTATATGACAAATGGCTTTAAGATTGTGTCCACTTACTGTGCCACAACAGCTCTGTCTGAGGACTTTTCATACGGCGAGAGTGTGTCGGTTGCACCGTCGTCTGTGACTTAGGTAAAATAAGTCTTCCGTCATTACGAGCACGACAACGTTGAGCTCTTGCCGACAATAATACATTTGTGACCTTCCGTGTGTGTTTGCAACGTCATTGATTTTATGAAGACAATAAATTTTCGTTAGGATGACACATAAATTAGGTGCTATATTTATTTGACAAATTGTTGCATTCATGTATTTATGATCATGATGATGATGATGATGAGGATTTTTATCTCTTTTATAATGGAATTTTTTTCCAACATTAAATTGGTATATCTAAAAGAATATTTTATACTATTATTATTAATTATTCTTTTTGCAATAGTGATATGAATTTATTAAAACAAGCTATAAATATAATATTTATCTCTATTTATTAAAAAAATATATATGAATTTAAAGTGAATTTTATTCATTTTTATTGTATATAATATTTATAAAAGTATAAGATAAAAAAATAAGTTGCCTTTCAAATTTGTAAAGTAGTAAAAATAAAAAACAAGGAAAAAATTTTTAAAATAAAATAATTTTGAATCAGTATTAGTTAAAAATATTTAACATCATTATAATTTTTTATAAAATTTAAATAATAAATAAGTAAAGAATGATTTTAGAATGGCTTTCTGATGACAATAATAAATTGATTAAATTATTACTTGATGATGAAAATGATAAGGACTTTTTATTTGTTTTTGAATGTACTTTTTTGTCAACAAGCTATACAAAGGAATATTTCACATTTCTGATTTATTTAATTATTTTTTTTATACATATGATGAGAATTTACCGTATTGTTTTCGAATAAATTAAAACCACCTATAAATACAAAAATCACATTTATAGTCATTTAATGAACAAGAAAAATTATATAATTATTAAAAAGCATCTGAGATAAAAGTTAATTTTAAATAAATTTTGAGAGTATCTAATATTTATAAAAATATTAGATAATAAGTATAATAAGTTGGCATACAAATTTACAAATTTTATTTATTTATTAATATTATATTATAAAAGTATTTAAGAGCACTTCATCATTATAATTTTTGTAAAATTTAAATAATAAATAAGTAAAAATGATTTTACTTTGGATTTTTCATGATAATAATAAATTTATTAAATTATTACCTGTTGATGAAAATGATAATGATTTTTGAATGTAATTTTATTTCAACAAGCTGAGCAAAGGAATATTTCATATTTTGAAAGAAATTCTGATTTATTTAATTACTCTTTTTATAATTATGTTGAGAATTTATCGTATTGTTGTCGAATAAATTGAACACAGCTGTAAATACAAAATAACACATTTATAACTATTTAATAAACCAGAAAAATTATATAATTATTAAAAAGCATCTTAAAAGTTAATTTTAAATAAATTTTGAGAGTATCTACTATTTATAAAAAATATAAGGTAATATAGTAGTTATTTATACTTTATTTATTTATTAGGACTATATTATTATTATATTAAAGTATTTAATATTACTTCATCATTATAAATTTTGTAAAATTTAAATAATAAATAAGTAAAGAATAACTTAAATTAGTGCTTTTAGATGAGACTAATAAATGTATTAAATTATTCTAAAGTTAAGTTTATCTGAGTAAAAAATTAAAATTAAAATAATGTTTGATTTTTATACTTATGTATAATTAAATTTTAAAAAAAAAAACTCCATCATTTGTGCAGTCTAAATAATAAATAAAGAATGAATTAATTATTAAATTACTGCTTTTTGTTATTAATAATTAATTTATTGGTGATAATAATGAGAATTTTTTTAATTTTTTAGTATATATTTTTTTCTCAATAATTTATAGATATTCATATTTTATATTTTAATAATATTATATTCATATTTATAACTATTTAATGAACCAGAAAAAATAAAAACTGAGTTAAAATTTAGTTTTATACGTTTTGATAGTATCTAATATAATATTTATAATAATGGAAAGTTGGGTCACAAATTTTTAAAGTAGTGAAAATAAAAAAAATAAAAATTAAATGACCTTTGATTTACCAAATATTAGTTTGTTATATTTATAAATAATTATATTTAAAGAGCACTTCATTATTATATATTTTGTAAAATTTAAATAAATAAATAAAGAATGTCTTATTATTTATTAAATTACTGCTTTTAAATAATAATAATAAATTTATTAAATTATTACTTTTATACTGGAATGTTAATGGATTTGATACATTTATTTAAATAAATTGTTCAAATTAAAAGAAGTAAATCAAAATTGTCTTTAAAAATAAAATTATTAATAGTTATTAACAGGACCAAAAAAATTAAATAGTTAAAAATTAATTAGTTTAATACATACAATGCATTTAACATGTAAATAATTCTTTTACAACAAAAATTACTTTGAAATATTTTAAATGAAATAGACAAATTAGACATAAACATTTTTAAATAATTATTTTAGTGGTAATAACTAGAAAAAAAGAAAAGAAAAAAAGGCATTCGAAATCTATGATTTACCTAATATTACTTTTTTATTTTAATATACATAAATGAAATTCATATATTAAGATCTAAGTTTAATGATTTCGTAAAATCGAAATTAAATAAAAAGTAATTTTTTACCCTTTAAAATTAATTCATAATTAAAATTTTACCACACATTTGAACTTTTAAATACTAAATTAATTATTTAATAGTATAAAAAGACAAAAATGTTTAATGTTACTCATATGAATATTTACATATTCATCATTATTTACTTTATGAAATCTAAGTACTAATAATAATATAAGTGCATGAATTATTCTTTAATAAATTTCATAAATGTTTATTCAGTTACTACTCTTTAATAACTTGATTATCATTTTATGCAGCAATTTGGTCCTTTGGTGCATTTATTTAACTTTCGAAATCATTAAAATAAGCCATAAATAAAAAATCGTGTATTAATATAAAATACAATTATTAATTATGTAAAATTGAAGTATTCTTTAAAAATATTCAAAAATTCTTATCGAATTATTGTCTACTATTTAAATTTAAATTAAATTAATTTTTTTAATTAAGCTTTTAAACAGAATAATTCAGTAGAAAATAGAAAAACAAGAAAAAAGGGACAATAAAATAAGTTTTAAATAAAATATTTCAGTAACAAATAGAAGCAAATTGATTTTAAACTGGCTAAACAAAATTTCATGTTAATATTTATTTATTTTCTATATATAAGTAATATATTAATCTCAAAACTAAATTTAATAAAAATAAATTTATAATTTCTAAAAAGAAAAGATTTTTTAAATTGGTTTATTATATTTTGCTTTAAATTTTTCATTATTTTATTAAAAATCAAGATATAATTTTGAATTTTTAGTCTCAAATTTCAATAGATTTGTATTTTTAAAATGTGTAAGTATATAAATATATTTCTTAAGATTTTTTATAATTAGTTAAAATTTATATTTTATTGAAACTACTATTACCATTATCACTAATAAAAAATGTGTATATTAGTTTAAAAATAATATTTTTTCCATTTAAATATAAAAACATAATTTTTAGATTCAATTTACATTCAAAAAATCAAATATTTTATATCAAATTTATTTGATATTAGAATGCTTTTAAAACAAACTTTTTATAATACAGTTTCAATAATAAAATAAATATTATAAAATTTAAATGGTCTTTAAAACTGGTATTGATATTTTCCTCTTTATATACCAATTTTTAATTTATTATTTAATTATTCCATTAGCACGATTTTAATTTTTAATTACATAATAATAGCACTTTTACAACAATATGCTTTTATATGTGTTATCCATTAAAGTAACCAAATGCATATACAGGATGTTTCATTACTTATCCGAAATTAATTTAACCAGATATGCACTTCTAAATAATAAGTCGATATCTAAAAAAAAGTCTAATAAAAATCCAACAGAAAACGAGATAAAAATTGTTAAAGTTTGTAAGTGCATATCTGATTAGAGAATTTTATTACTATAAAATTGTTATTAATTATACCTTACAAAGTTTCTTAAATAATAGAATAATTTAACCTTTATCAATGTAAATATTGGAACAGTTTGTAAGAGTATAATGTGAATTTCCTGAAATGAAAGCAAATAAAATTGTTAATCTCCAACTCGGGCCAATTTCGCAAATGGCCAAGCCAACAAAATTGTATCTATAAGGCTTAACGAAAGTATAGATATTGACACGTCCTCCATAACTGAAATGAATATAGAAAGACGGTAAATAAACCCGATACAGAGGGGTGAGTGGCCCAGTAATTCAGCAAGGGGGTCGACGATACGAGCCGGTGATAAGAAGGCAGTTCAGGCTGATGAGTTCTCCGGCAAATAATGACTGAAAGGGCTCCAGAGTCAAGGAGAGATCACTTTCGGAGCGGTTTTCAGGAGGGAAAGCAATCAACTCGTTGCGTGACGCCATAAACAAACTCCTTTCGCTTCCCTTTTTCGGGTGTGCGAGGGGTAACGTCACCCGGGTCACATCCGGACCTGGTGTGTGTGTGGGTGGATGATTATTTACGTTACTCGGGCGTACGCACCGCGTGGATGGTTTACGCTGATGGAGTGTGGCGTGCTGGGACCTATTTTCTCCCGTTGCATCGGGGTGATGCTGATGGTGCAAAGACAAAACGATCTTTCATTCAACACTAATTATTTTTTCATTCTAACAAAATTTTTAACTCATCATTTCATACTAATGTAATATTTAGTAATAAAATGAGTTAAGTATATCTACAATTTCTTTACACAAAATTGTTACTGGGTTATATCTTACAAGTTAACATTCCTGAGCATACACAAATTTAATATTACTTTCTTTTTTATGTTTAAGACTTTGTTTCTAAATAAATACACTATAAAAAAGAATTAGCGTAATAGATTTATTATTTCACACTCGTAGATAATGGTATATTATTTAATAACTGCATAATGTTGGTTATTACAGTTATATTTTATATCCAATTTAAAATAATGATCTTTTTAGATTAATTTTTAAAGTCGGGGCAGATAAAAAGATATTTTTCATTTCAAGATATGTAATTTTTTGAAAAATATATTAATATTAGATTAAACCTTAGCAGTTAAGGTTACATTTTTAGGTTTAGGTCTTTATTTCTAAAAAATACACAATAATAAGAAATGTGGTATAATAGACTCTTTATTTTAGACTCATGAATAATGGTATATTATTCAATAATTTAATAATGTTAGTTATTACCAACGAGTTTAATAATGTCATATTTTGTAACATGAATTTAAAATGGTCTTTTTCATTTAAATTAAACTCAGGGCAGATAAAAAAATATTTTTCATTTTAAAGATACGTGATTTTTTTTAAAATATATTAATATTAGATTCTATCTTACAAATTAACGTTACTGAACCTGTAAAATTACATTTTATTTTCAGTTTTATGATTTTAGATCTTTATTTCCAAAAAATACACAATAATAAGAAATGTAGTGTACTCGTGGATAATAGTATATTATTCAATAACTTCATAATGTTAGTTATTACAAATCAGTTTAATAATGTCATATTATATAGCATGAATTTAAAATGATAACCTCTTTAATATGATTTAAACTCAGAGCAAATAAAGAGTTACTTTTCATTTTAAAGATACGTGAATTTTTAAAAAATATATTAATATTATATTATACCTTTCAAATTAGGGTTACTGAACCTGAACAAATTTCATTTTATTTTCAATTTTATGTTTAGATCTTCATTTCCAAAAAATACACAGTAATAAGAAATGTAGTGTACTCGTGGATAATAGTATATTATTCAATAATTTAATAATGTTAGTTATTACAAACGAGTTTAATAATGTCATATTATATAACATGAATTTAAAATGATGACCATTTTAATTTGATTTAAAATCAGGGTAAATAAAAAGATACTTTTCATTTCAAAGATACCTGAATTTTTTAAAAATATATTAATATTAGATTATACCTTACCAATTAAGGTTACTAAACCTGAACAAATTAAATTTTATTTTCACTTTTATGTTTAGATCTTCATTTCCAAAAAATACACAGTAATAAGAAATGTAGTGTACTCGTGGATAATAGTATATTATTCAATAACTTCATAATGTTGGTTATTACAAACCAGTTTAATAATGTCATATTATATAGCATGAATTTAAAATGATGACATTTTTAATTTGATTTAAACTCAGGGTAAATAAAGAGATACTTTTCATTTCAAAGATACGTGAATTTTATAAAAATATATTAATATTAGATTATACCTTACAAATTAAGGTAACTGAGCCTGAACAAATTTAATTTTATTTTCAATTTTATGTTTAGATTTTCATTTTCAAAAAATACACAGTAATAAGAAATGTAGTGTACTCGTGGATAATAGTATATTATTCAATAACTTAATAATGTTAGTTATTACAAACGAGTTTAATAATGTCATATTATATAACATGAATTTAAAATGATGACCATCTAATTTGATTTAAAATCAGGGCAAATAAAAAGATACTTTTCATTTCAAAGACACGTGAAATTTTTAAAAATATATTAATATTAGATTATACCCTACAAATTAAGGTTACTGAACCTGAACAAATTTTATTTTATTTTCAATTTTATGTTTAGATCTTTATTTCCGAAAAATACACAATAATAAGAAATGTAGTGTACTCGTGGATAATAGTATATTATTCAATAACTTCATAATGTTGGTTATTACAAACGAATTTAATAATGTCATATTATATAACATGAATTTAAAATGATGACCTTTTTAATTTTATTTAAACTCGGGGCAAATCATTTTATAGATACGTGAATTTTTTAAAAATATATTAATATTAGATTATACCTTACAAATTAAAGTTACTGACACTGAACAAATTTCTTTTTTTTTCATTTTTACGTTTAAGTCTTAATTTCTAAAAAAATATATAATAATAAGAAACGTAGATTTACTATTTTATATTACTCGTGGATAATAGTATATTATTTAATAACTACATAATGTTGGTTATTACAAGCAATTTTAATAATGTCCTATTTTATAACATGAATTTTATGTAAATTTTTAAAAAATATATTAATATATAAGAACTTACTGTGTACTCTGCGTTCTGTAAGGAAATCTGAAAAAATACAAAAATATATAAATACAAAATATACATAAAATACTATTATCTATAGTATGAACTCTTATTCATAATTAATTATTCATCAATATAAGTAAATGCTGATGAATGAATTCTGCATCTAAGTGAAAGGGTTGGAAAAAGCATTGTTGAGTAATAAGTTTACCACAGTTGGACGGTTTGGTAATCGGTTAATTGAAGCTGGCTCTCCATAAATCGAAAATTATTGCATAAGTACGTTTAATTGCTGCAAGTACTGTTTAATGGTCGGAAAGCCGCCAATTTAAAGTGGAACAAAGGCGAGCGCCAACCAATCCTATTACCTAAACACAAAACAATGATACAAAATCGGAAAACGGGGCGTTTAATGTCCTTAATAAAACAAGTTATTAATGCTTTTAAAATGCCAACAGTAAAACGCAGCTTTTCCTTGTTGTCTTAGTTTTATTCAGAATTGTCGCATCTGACAATTATCTATTTATATTTTTATTAATTTATCCTCAAATTAAAATACAATTACTGTATGCATATTACTGTAACAGATAGATTTTCTTTAATAACTGTATGAGTCACCTCTAAAAATACAAACACAATATTAGTTTAATTAAATATTTCTTAAGAGAGACATAAAAAAGAAGTTATTACCTACAAAATAGATTTCAAATTTTCCACACATTTCATCGAATTAAAAACACTCGAGTATAATTCAAGAACGTCAAGTGCTTTCCAAATGCCAATAAATAAAAAAAATTACGATGAATTTCATAAAATTTAATCAATTATTATGGATACGATCATAACATTTCTAGAAAATATTGCAGCAGGAGAAATCTTGTTTAATTTATAATTTAATTTGATAAACTTTTCCACTTTAGTACCCCTGCTAGTAAATGTTCTCTTTAAAGTGCTCTCGAGGAAAATGGGCAAAGTTTCTGGCAAGTCTGAGCTGATTATTAATTCAATTTATGGTGGAATATTGTTCATAAGTTTTAATATTTTTCCTCACCTGTGAATTCGTTGATACAATAACTATTTTTTACTTCAATTAATTACAAAAGGGTTATGTTGGGCCACTCTAAAAATCTGATTTGAAACCATTTTTCAATTATATATAGCCTTTTTATTATCAAGAATGTCAAAAATTTTATAAAGAACTTATCAATCACGTCTGTGATTTTTGGGGTGAAATTATTGTATTAATATGAAAGCAAATGATCAATAATATTTTTGTTAGAATTATTGATAGCTCAACAAAAGAGAAAATGGATTCTGCCTGTGTTTTGTGTTTTTGAAAGTTGTAATAATCCATAAGAAATAAACTAAATCAATTAGTTGTTAGTTTCTATAATAGTTTTCCTGTTTAATTTTCTTAATATGCAAGAAAATAGTTTTGAAACATTTATTACTTGTTTTGTAATTCAAGGTACATTAATCGTTAGAAACAAATAGTTTTCATAGCCAGGACAAAATGCATGTAAATTATTACAATTAGTAAATAAATCATAGAAAAATAAATTATGCATATAAAAATAAAATGAATATATAGTTTTGTTCACCATTGTAGTAACAAGTAAGTAGTCATGAAGAATGACTTAATGAAAAACACAAATGTGTAATATAATATTTATTTAATAATAGTGAAATATTATGCTGGTACTTATTAAATTCTGAATACATAATAAAATTGACTGCATATTTCATTTGCTAGGCTTTATTCTCTCCCCATTATTAAACTTATATTTGCGAAATTAGTTTCGTTAGACGCCCACCGAAAGGGCCATAAAATTCTAAATCTCAGAAGATATGAAAGTATGAAACTCATTTCTTTGTTCATTTAATTAAACTTTTTAATCAATTTAGATAGCTTTATAAATGACAATCAAGAAAATTAGTTTTGAAAAATGTTCCACCATTTATTATTTATTTAAAAAGCCTGAATTTGAAACTAGATAACAACAAGGAGATTTATGTTGTGGGTTAACGAGCACTGTATGAAAGATAAAATATATCACATTAAAACGTACAAACAGCAAACAAACAATTAAGCCGTAAGTGTTACGCACAATGTTTTTGAAGGGTGATAAAATATAAACAGACGTCCCATTCGCGCACTAACAATAACATGGATTCCAACTATTATGCAAATTGGATAGTACTTATGAAAGCAACAATGTATAATTAAATTAATATTCATTAAATTGTGCCTGTACTGCGTCGTATTGTTGCAGTGCACTGGTCCAAATTGAGACTTGAATATTTCAAGAAATTTGGAGCAAGTTATTTAGGATTAGAATAGCTTGTTTAATATAACTGAGTGAAATTTAGAAGGAATATCACTACACCAAATTGTCAATTTTATGTTAAAAATATTCATTAGTAAAAAATTATATATTTCATGTATATAAGCTTAAAAATGTAACAGAGTTAATTATTAAATACAGTGGAACTTTTGATAACTCGAAGTAAATTTGTTCATTCCAGGGTGAATATTGTGATAACTCCATTTTTTCTTCTTCTGTCAAATCATGGTTCGAGTTATCGAAGTTCGACTATATTTAGGAAAAGTAAACTAGATTTACTGACACAGTTATTAAGAAATAATCAATCAAACAGTATCATCATCAATGATAATACTAACTAAAAATAAATTTAGTAAATTTGCCTGTTTAATTATATAGTCAATTTTTAAAAAATATATAAGATAATAAAACATTTCGTACAGAAAATCAAGTAATAGTTATTATAATATTTATATTTTGAATGTATGTAAAAATTAATAAAATGTCAATGTAAAGTTTATACTGTCTCATCAATAATTAATAACATTACTAACTAAAAATAAATTTAGTAAATTTATTTAATTAATATATAATCAATTTTTAAAAAATATTTAAAATATCTCAATAAAAAATGAAAATATTTTATTCAATATACATTTATTAAAATAACAAGGAACAAATTTAAGTAATAGTTTAATATTTACTATTATTTTGGAGAATATGTTTTTTTTCTATATTGTTTTCTATTTGATTGTATGCAAAAGTCACTAAATTGTCAAGTCAATTGGTTAAGTACTATTCAATTAAACTTTTATTTTTATTAAATCCTATCAACAATGAATGACATTACTAGCTAAAAATAAAATTAGTAAATTTACCTATTTAATATAGTTAGTTTTTTAAAAAAATATTTAAAATTTATAATAAAACATGAAAATATTATGAATATTTTATTAAAACTACAAGGAATAAAGTCAAGTTATAGCTGAATATTTATTATTAATTATTTAGGAGAATAATATAATAATTTTTCTGATTTTTTATATCACGAATGTGTGCAAAAATCAATAAAATGTTAATGTAAAGTTTCTCCTAACATGGTGGTTAAATAATTTTTAATTATTTATTAAATTCATTATTATCAAATCCCATCAATAAACTAACTAGCTAAAAATAAAATTACTAAATTTCCCTACTTTTAAAAAATATTTAAAAATCTAATTAAAATATGAGCGTATTATGTATAAGATACATTTATTAGAACTACAAGGAATTATTATTAATTATTTACGAGAAAACTGAAGTATTTTTTATATTTTGAATGTATACAAATGTCAATAAAATGTCAATGTAAAGTTTATATTGGCACACTGGTTAAGTAATAATGAATTAAACTGTCATCATTATTAAATCCCGTCACTAATAAATGACATTATTCACTAAAAATAAAATTACTAAATTTCTCTACTTAATGTGTAGTAAATTTTTAAAAAATATTTAAAAATCTTAATAAATAATGAACGTGTTATGTATAAGATATATTTATTAGAATTCCAAGGAATAAAGTCAAGTAATAGTTTAATATTTATTATTAATTATTTACAAGAAAACTGCAGTAATTTTTTATTTTTTTATATTTTGAATGTATCCAAATGTCAATAAAATGTCAATGTAATGTTTATATTGGCACACTGGTTAAGTAATAATCAATTAAACTGTCATCATTATTAAATCCCGTCACTAATAAATGACATTATTCACTAAAAATAAAATTACTAAATTTTTCTACTTAATATGTAGTAAATTTTTAAAAAATATTTAAAAATCTTAATAAATCATGAACATGTTGTGTATATGATATATTTATTAGAATTCCAAGGAATAAAGTCAAGTAATAGTTTAATATTTATTATTAATTATTTACGAGAAAACTGCAGTAATTTTTTATTCTTTTATATTTTGAATGTATGCAAATGTCAATAAAATGTCAATGTAAAGTTTATATTGACACACTGGTTAAGTAACAATCGATTAAACTGTCATCATTATTAAATCCCGTCACTAATAAATGACATTATTCACTAAAAATAAAATTACTAAATTTTTCTACTTAATATGTAGTACATTTTTAAAAAATATTAAAAATCTTAATAAATCATGAACGTGTTATGTATAAGATATATTTATTAGAATTTCAAGGAATAAAGTCAAGTAATAGTTTAATATTTATTATTAATTATTTACGAGAAAACTGCAGTAATTTTTTATTATTTATATTTTCAATGTATGCAAATGTCAATAAAATGTCAATGTAATGTTTATACTGGCACACTGGTTAAGTAACAATCGATTAAACTGTCATCATTATTAAATCCCGTCACTAATAAATGACATTATTCACTAAAAATAAAATTACTAAATTTTTCTACTTAATATGTAGTAAATTTTTAAAAAATATTTAAAAATCTTAATAATTCATGAACATGTTGTGTATATGATATATTTATTAGAATTCCAAGGAATAAAGTCAAGTAATAGTTTAATATTTATTATTAATTATTTACGAGAAAACTGCAGTAATTTTTTATTTTTTATATTTTCAATGTATGCAAATGTCAATAAAATGTCAATGTAATGTTTATACTGGCACACTGGTTAAGTAACAATCGATTAAACTGTCATCATTATTAAATCCCGTCACTAATAAATGACATTATTCACTAAAAATAAAATTACTAAATTTTTCTACTTAATATGTAGTAAATTTTTAAAAAATATTTAAAAATCTTAATAAATCATGAACATGTTGTGTATATGATATATTTATTAGAATTCCAAGGAATAAAGTCAAGTAATAGTTTAATATTTATTATTAATTATTTACGAGAAAACTGCAGTAATTTTTTATTTTTTATATTTTCAATGTATGCAAATGTCAATAAAATGTCAATGTAATGTTTATACTGGCACACTGGTTAAGTAACAATCGATTAAACTGTCATCATTATTAAATCCCGTCACTAATAAATGACATTATTCACTAAAAATAAAATTACTAAATTTTTCTACTTAATATGTAGTAAATTTTTAAAAAATATTTAAAAATCTTAATAAATCATGAACATGTTGTGTATATGATATATTTATTAGAATTCCAAGGAATAAAGTCAAGTAATAGTTTAATTTTTATTATTAATTATTTACAAGAAAACTGTAGTAATTTTTTATTTTTTATATTTTCAATGTATGCAAATGTCAATAAAATGTCAATGTAATGTTTATACTGGCACACTGCTTAAGTAACAATCGATTAAACTGTCATCATTATTAAATCCCGTCACTAATAAATGACATTATTCACTAAAAATAAAATTACTAAATTTTTCTACTTAATATGTAGTAAATTTTTAAAAAATATTTAAAAATCTTAATAAATCATGAACATGTTGTGTATATGATATATTTATTAGAATTCCAAGGAATAAAGTCAAGTAATAGTTTAATATTTATTATTAATTATTTACGAGAAAACTGCAGTAATTTTTTATTTTTTATATTTTCAATGTATGCAAATGTCAATAAAATGTCAATGTAATGTTTATACTGGCGCACTGGTTAAGTAACAATCGATTAAACTGTCATCATTATTAAATCCCGTCACTAATAAATGACATTATTCACTAAAAATAAAATTACTAAATTTTTCTACTTAATATGTAGTAAATTTTTAAAAAATATTTAAAAATCTTAATAAATCATGAACATGTTGTGTATATGATATATTTATTAGAATTCCAAGGAATAAAGTCAAGTAATAGTTTAATATTTATTATTAATTATTTACGAGAAAACTGCAGTAATTTTTTATTTTTTATGTTTTCAATGTATGCAAATGTCAATAAAATGTCAATGTAATGTTTATACTGGCACACTGGTTAAGTAACAATCGATTAAACTGTCATCATTATTAAATCCCGTCACTAATAAATGACATTATTCACTAAAAATAAAATTACTAAATTTTTCTACTTAATATGTGGTAAATTTTTAAAAAATATTTAAAAATCTTAATAAATCATGAACGTGTTATGTATAAGATATATTTATTAGAATTCCAAGGAATAAAGTCAAGTAATAGTTTAATTTTTATTATTAATTATTTACAAGAAAACTGTAGTAATTTTTTATTTTTTATATTTTCAATGTATGCAAATGTCAATAAAATGTCCATGTAATGTTTATACTGGCACACTGGTTAAGTAACAATCGATTAAACTGTCATCATTATTAAATCCCGTCACTAATAAATGACATTATTCACTAAAAATAAAATTACTAAATTTTTCTACTTAATATGTGGTAAATTTTTAAAAAATATTTAAAAATCTTAATAAATCATGAACGTGTTATGTATAAGATATATTTATTAGAATTCCAAGGAATAAAGTCAAGTAATAGTTTAATTTTTATTATTAATTATTTACAAGAAAACTGCAGTAATTTTTTATTTTTTTATATTTGTCAATAAAATGTCAATGTAAAGTTTATATTGGCACACTGGTTAAGTAATAATAAGTCTTGATAAACCATGAACGTATTATCTACATTTATTAAAATTACAAGGAATTTAATTATTTAATATTTAATATTAATAATCTACCAGAATATGTAGTATTTTTTATTTAATTTTATCAGTACTTGCTGAAAATTAAATCAGTAAATTTCTACATTTCATATATCATTTTAATACACAGTCTATTTAAAAAAAATATAAATATGACAAATACAAATCGGTTAAATTTTATATAATATTATTAAATATTATATAATATTATTATATAAATCTTTATTAATAAATCCCATTAGTAAAGAATGCTATTACTAGCTGAAAACTAGTATTAGTGTATTACAAAAAACTAGACGTCAGCCGCCTAAACTAACATAAGAATGTTTTTAAATAAAATTTATATTATAGTCTGCAAAAGTCTGCTTTCAAATATTCATTTTTGTTATGACATTTTATTGCCACGGAATGAGATTACCATCAAATAAGCCCGGTCCGCTTTTCGCATTCATATTCTTTTCATGTTTTTCATAAATAACATCTGAAACAACATATATCTAAGGTCTCCTGCTTGAAAAAAAAACATTTTGCTGAGACCCGATCTATTTCTGCAGCATAACCGTGTTTTGTTCTCATTCTTTTCCCGGTTTTACGATCCTGCCGCCGCGATAGCTCTTGGGTTTTTCTTTTTCCAAACCAGTGTGGTAGTATGAAATATATAAGGAAATTTTCATGTCTCTATGCTTAGAAAAATATATATTTTATCACTGAAACAGATTATTTTTCTGTAGTAATTAATGATTTGAAAAACATTCCTACTTAATACTTAATTATAAATAAGCAGTTAGAAAATTAAAAGCTTTTCAGTGCTTTATAAAAGCTTACCTGGTTGACTATTAATTTTTTTAATGATTATTTTTTTGTTTTACAAAATATAATTGTACAAACTTATTTATTTAAATTATTAGACCCCATTAAAACTTAGTGTAACTCTCATCATCATCATCTTTAACACACATTTACCTATAGTTCAATTATGTTTCTTCCTTGACCTTTAAGAAGTCGAAAGAAAAATGGAAGTTGGGTCAAGTATTATTGAAGAGCTTCCAAGAAAGTTCGGTGCTACAACGATACGCCCCTGATATCAAACGGCCAGCAGCCAATCCATCCCATAAATCCTCCCTCTCCGTTCCTCGCTGCATCCGCATTCGATCACCGCCAGAAGAAAGACCTCCACGTTCCACGTAAAGCCAAATAAATCTTGTCGGGCGCACATCGTTTGAGTTATGTCTGGAACGTGAATCGAGGTGCTCGTCTCTTTTTGCCCGCAGTACGCTTCGTTAGCTTATGTGTTGATACCAGCTTTTGTGCTTTACTTTGACTCATATTTTATGGCGGAATGTGCAGGCTCTTTGATATTTTTCGACTAAACGGCAATATTTTAAATAAATAATTACAATGTAGCACGACCAGACACATAAAATAACGCGAAATGTGGTTGTCATTGGGGAACCTTGTTGGTTGAGTCATACGATCAATATTCTCTGATTATGATCATTCTTTGCCAATGTATTATTATTATTATATCTTTTTGACCTGTTCAAAACTGCCCGGCAGATGGTAGGTTGGCTTGCATCTGTTTTACCAGAAAAGGTAAGCAACAAAGTCGACTTTTTGTCATTAACACAAAATGGACCCTTATGCAAGGACTTAGGGGAGGCATAAAGGATATCATCGTATAAGTAATTGAAGGGTTTAGAATATTGCGTTATATGAGAAACTATTGTTGATAAACATGTCAACGTTACGCCATGAGAGTACTATGGGAAAATGGCACTGCATTTTTATTGGCCAATAAACGTGTAAATGTGTGTTTATTTATTATTAAGTTGACAACTAATTTGTTTGGATCTATATGATTTATTATTATAATTTTTTTCAGTCCTAGAAGCTATGACATATATTTATTATATCCAGTTTGTAAAATTAAACAATAATATTTACATATATAGGTACAAATTTGAAAATTACAACATTATATATTTTAATATTTTATATTAAATTATAAATATTATTATTTTGCGTTGCAGTAACTATAACGAAAACATTTATTATTATACATTTTGTGTATAAAGATAATTTAAAACTCTTTATAACTATAACTATTTTATATTATATATATATATATATATACATTATAACTATAATTGGAACTTCTGAATAAATTCTAAGAGCTTTTTAAAAGCTCTAAGAAATAAGAAAATGGAAATTTATTAATATTATTGTAATTTTAAGATATAGAAGTTATGACGAAAGGATTTATAACATCATAGTTTGTAAAGATAACTAAATATTATTTATACGATGAAAATTTGAAAACTATCAATGGAACTTTTGAATAAATCAAAGAGCTGAGAATATAGACTCATTAGTATAATTTCGGATTTTAAAATTATGACGAAAAGATTTATAATACTTAGTTTATAAAGTTAACTAATTACTATCTATGTGAGTATATTTGAAAACTGTAACTGACACTCTTTAAAAGCTTTAAGAATTAAGAAAATAGAAATTTATTAATATTAATGAAATATTAAGTTATAGAAGTTATGATCAAAGGATTTATAACACCATAGTTTGTAAAGATAACTAAATATTATTTATATGATCAAAAATCTGAAAACTATAAATGAAACTTTTGAATAACTTAAAGAGCTGAGGATATAGAGATTCATTAGTATAATTTCGGATTTTAAAATTATGACGAAAAGATTTATAATACTTAGTTTATAAAGATAACTAATTACTATCTATGTGAGTATATTTGAAAACTGTAATTGGAACTCTTTAAAAGCTCTTAGAATTAAGAAAAATGAAATTTATTAATATTAATGTAATATTAAGTTATAGAAGTTATGATAAAAGGATTTATAACATCTTAGTTTGAAAAATCAACTAAATATTATTTATATGATGAAAATTTGAAAACTATCAATGGAACTTTTGAATAACTCAAAGAGTTGAGAATATAGAGACTTATTAATATAATTTCGGATTTTAAAATTATGACGAAAAGATTCATAATATTTAGTTTATAAAGAAAGCTAATTACTATCTATGTGAGTATATTTGAAAACTGTAATTGGAACTCTTTAAAAGCTTTAAGAATTAATAATATTTATATTAGTGTAATTTTGAGTTATAGAAGTTATGACCAGAGAATTTATAACAACTTAGTTTGTAAAGATAACTAAATATAATTTAAATGATGCAAATTTGAAAACTATAAATGGAACTTTTGAATAACTTAAAGAGCTGAGGATATAGAGATTCATTAGTATAATTTCGGATTTTAAAATTATGACGAAAAGATTTATAATACTTAGTTTATAAACATAACTAATTACTATTTATGTGAGTATATTTGAAAACTGTAATTGACATTGTTTAAAAGCTTTAAGAATTAAGAAATTAGAAATTTATTAATATTAATGTAATATTAAGTTATAAAAGTTATGATCAAAGGATTTATAACATCTTAGTTTGTAAAGATAACTAAATATTATTTATATGATGAAAATCTGAAAACTATAAATGGAACTTTTGAATAACTTAAAGGGCTGAGGAAATAGAGATTCATTAGTATAATTTCGGATTTTAAAATTATGACGAAAAGATTTATAATACTTAGTTTATAAACATAACTAATTACTATTTATGTGAGTATATTTGAAAACTGTAATTGACATTGTTTAAAAGCTTTAAGAATTAAGAAATTAGAAATTTATTAATATTAATGTAATATTAAGTTATAAAAGTTATGATCAAAGGATTTATAACATCTTAGTTTGTAAAGATAACTAAATATTATTTATATGATGAAAATCTGAAAACTATAAATGGAACTTTTGAATAACTTAAAGGGCTGAGGAAATAGAGATTCATTAGTATAATTTCGGATTTTAAAATTATGACGAAAAGATTTATAATACTTAGTTTATAAACATAACTAATTACTATTTATGTGAGTATATTTGAAAACTGTAATTAGAACTCTTTAAAAGCTCTAAGAATTAAGGAAAATGGAAATCTATAAATATTAATGTAATTTTGAATTATAGGAGTTATGACGAAAGGATTTATAACATCTTAGTTTGTAAAGACAACTAAATATTATTTATACCATGAAAATTTGAAAACTATCAATGGAACTTTTGAATAACTCAAAAAGCTGAGAATATAGATATTCATCAGAATAATTTCGGATTTTAATATTATGACGAAAAGATTTATAATATTTAGTTTATAAAGATAATCAATTACTATTTATGTGAGTATATTTGAAAACTATAATTGGAACTCTTTAAAAGCTCTAAGAAATAATAAAATGGAAATTTATTAATAATAATGTTATTTTGAGTTATAGAAGTTATGACGAAAGAATTTATAACAATTTAGTTTGTAAAGGTGACTAAATATTATTTAAATTATGCAAATTTGAAAACTATCAATGGAACTTTTGAATAACTCAAAAAGCTGAGAATACAGATATTCATCAGAATAATTTCGGATTTTAATATTATGACGAAAAGATTTATAATATTTAGTTTATAAAGATAACTAACTACTATTTATGTGAGTATATTTAGACAATAGAATAAGAAAAATTGTTTATTAGTAGTTTTGATTGTATAATAGAAACTATGAGGAAATAAATATAAATACAAATGGAAACTTTGAAGCAGATCAATAGAGAGACTTTAAAAATAGATACAGACAATATTATTATTATGCAAGTCGAATTAAATAAACTGAATTACACTTTTTGCAATGTTATTTCTTACCGAATGACCTGTGGCAATAAAATATTTGAAAGGATTTTAACCGTCACGTAGTTTGTACTGTTTACGCATTCTCCGCGGATAGCGCTAGTTAAACGAGCCGGCAGTTCCTTATATTTTCTAAAAATCGTCCATAAAACTTAATTACGGCCATTTTAGTTCGTTTTTATTCCTGGCCATTCGTTCAGAACGGACACATCATCAATGATGAAGTGTCAGAAGTTGAAGCCGTGCTTGCACTAAGGTGCATTAAATTTATGCCCATTAAGTGTCGATTCGTCCTTTGTTGACAACTTTAAATCCCATTAAATACAACATAAAACCCGCTTTATTTTTCTTGAGAGTGTTCGTGTTATGCTTAACTAATGGTGCCAATAACTTCATTTTGTGTGTTCGTACTTATTCAATTTCTTCGTTTCACCATTTTTCTGTTACAAAACTAAAAACAAAACCTGATCCAACGGATAAAACTAAGTCCCGGTTAAATTTATCTGTTCCGTATGTAAATCCCTTGACAAGTTTGTGAACAGCGATGCTGGCCCCGATAATCTGATAAAATGTGTGTCCTCCCCGGAATCCGAGACGTCGAGGGGTCCGAATAAATAGAGACTTTTTTCGAAACGTCAGTCGGCATTAAAAACAACCATAATTTACGGCACCTGAGACGAGGGAACGCCTCGAAAATTTGTCTCGTTTTGTTGGGCGCATTGTGAGAAGAAGACGTCATAAACTATCAAAAAGTGTCAGCGTATCTTTGAGAAGATTATTCGGCATAGGTGCACGGGAAAAAAATGGTTGCTTTTTTGGTGTTGGGATCGTTTAAAATGGTCCACGTTAACCGAAGTTCAATAGAATATTTAAATAAGATGTTTAACTTGCACAAATTGATGTTTTTGTTGGGTTTTATTGTTACGTCAAAAAATTATAACGTTCAGAAAACATATTAAACTCTGAAAGACGTTAAAAAAGCCTCGAAAGATAATAAACGAATAATGAGTTAACGGAAATTACGATGAATATAATATACTATGGAACAAAAATAAACTACGTAAAAAATAACATTTCATCAGTACCATAAAGTAGAAACGAAATTGTTTGTGATGAAATGGATGGACAGACAAATACGTATATTTTTACATAGAACAGGAGAATAACAAAATGAATGTGTCATAAATCAGTTCCAGATCGTTTCCGATGTAGAACTCCCATCTCTTTTACAATTTATCTTATCTATTTAAATAATCTGGTCTTCTAGTTTCCAAGTTTAACGATAAAAATAATGTGACATGGACAAAAGTTTGATAGTAACTGTATATCAGTAGACATAACTCTAAAGTTCCAAACATCCCCATAAACATAACTAACTT
This sequence comes from Aethina tumida, assembly GCF_024364675.1. Taxonomy (NCBI): domain Eukaryota; kingdom Metazoa; phylum Arthropoda; class Insecta; order Coleoptera; family Nitidulidae; genus Aethina; species Aethina tumida. Next base: position 6,355,754 of record NC_065437.1, read on the forward strand.
AATTTAGTGTAAGACATAAACCAGACCGTCTCCGTGCATTGTTGGGGAATGGAGGAGCTACACACATAAAGAAACACAAAAACACGTACACCGAGAGAGAAATTTAATTTGGGAAAATCCAGTTCGTGCCGGGCACCATCGCACAAATTGAACCTGATGGTCCTTAATGAAGATTTTTTATTAAATTACTATTGACTTGAAAACGTTTTTTTCACTGGTCCAGTATTTGACACGCTATTTGCAATTTACGAGACTCATAACATAAATGCAAGTAATTATCTCTTTAACTTTAGCCGTATATCACACATGACTAATATCATCACTTAGATGCATTAAGCAGTGATAAAACCCTGGACCCTTCCATAATTTATTTTCCTCATAAACGAAGTTTTTGATAACGCCCAACGGACCGTGAATCCTTCCGGCCATCTCGCATCTAATCCCGCTCTTATCTGCGCCTCCAAAATGAAATATTCCGTTTCCTTAAATGAGCTCACCCCCTCGCAGTGTCAAACTGTCAGTTTATAAATGCGTATCGGGGGCGTTGTTTTAAGCGGGGAGCAATTAAACGCACACCCCTTAGGAAGATAATGGTTATGGTGCCATTACATTAATTCGTCGCTCAACCCTTTCGGAATCGGGAGCTCCTGCCGGATTACGATGGATCCGGGTGGCAGCAGGACATGTCGATGACGCTGGCTCAGGAATTTAATTGCGATTGATGGAAGCGTCTCTGGGGGGGCTTTTGTTTAAGACCGTTTCATTATTGTTGTGAGTTGAGCAGCATTAATTAATCGATTTGCTAAATATGATATTTTTTCTCGTACACAACTTGGTAATTGATAATATTTTAATGATAATAGAAAATAATTGTTTATATTGGACCATAAACTTACTATAAAAATTTTATGCCATGACCAATTATTGTGTTAGTTTAAAGGTTAGGACACAACAATAATATGCTCATAACCTTCATTACCACACTTTTCTAATAAAATTAAAATTTAAAATGACCATTTTCTTCGTAATTATCTTAAGAATTGATTGGATTTACATTGTCATTACAAATTATAATTTGAATGTGAGGAATATAATTCACCATAAACTTATAATATAAATCACATAATTTAGGGCTGAGGGTTCATTTAATTTCATGACAACAGTTATACGGGATCATAGATGAGTTTTAAATAGCTTTTCTAAAATGGTAATCCAATCCAATTTATATTGCTGTGTGTAAAGTAATGAAATGATATCAAACTTGGAGTGGAATGTCAATCGAAAATTTACAGTACTGTTACCAGGATTCATAACTTGTATGCCATTTATAGAAGCAATTATAAATATGTTTATTTTATAATTATTTATTTGTTTCGCATATGGTAATGGACAAATGCATTTAGATGCCTTGGGCTTCATCCTTAATTAGAAAACAAATGATTGTTTTCAGAGAGGGGTTTAAAAAATAGAATTTGTTTGGGGAAGCTTATCATTTTATTATTACAAATAAAAGTAATCAGTACATCATAAAAAAATACTTTATTGTATTAATTAACAAGGGATTAATAATGGCTATTGTCTCCAGATTATTGTAATCACTATAAAATATAAATTAATAAGTATATAAGTAGTTTTAAAGGTTAAACAACTATAAAATAAATAGGACAATATCTTATTTGTTAGGTTAACTATTGGTGACTGGTTTAATCGTTTGAGAACGTCAGTGTCACACATTTTTATTTTATGTTATTGTATTATTGGTTAACGTTTTTGAACCGATTGGAAAGCCTTTCATCCTACTGAATTTTGAAAAAGATATCATACATGACAGAGACAGTAAAAGATTCCCACTACAAAGCAAATTTGCAGATTTTTACTGTCTCTGTCGTGCATGATATCTCTCTCAAAATTCAGTCGATCATATTTCATTATATTTTCTTGCTTCTAAGTTAATTCTTTACCATTTACATGAAGCAGAACCAGCCAGCACTTCTTTGAATTTTAACTTCTTACTAAAATGTCTCGTAGTAATTATTACATAATAGTTGTAATATATTCAAGATATCCAACGAAGATATACCTCTTAATAGATAAACCGTGTGCCTGCCCCTTGAATAATCTCCTCCAGTTTTAATTAAATCACCTCATTAAGCCCCGGTAATTAAGTTATATCCCATAATGGCAAAACCAGTTCATTTTTTTACCATAAACAACTACAAAAGATAATCCTGAACAACCCGTCGTTCCGAGTAATTCAATTTTACGGTGTTTAATATTCAATTTAAATACAATCCGGCTACAGACCATCATTTATACGGAATAGCTTGTGTTTAATTGGATGACACAGAGCCCTCATTGATGCAGCATTCCGCGTTTCAACCCTTTTATGTTTCCGACGTTGTTTCCATGGCGTCGTGGTGTTAGATCTGGTGCCGTGATAAGGGCATGTCGCAGCGTGAGTGTACAATTACGGAATTGAATGGTGATCAGGGTGGGAACTGGAGATCGTGGAGTGAAAGTACTGTGGATGATGGTGACGAACAATGGCTTAGAATTTGGAACAATTTTAAAGGGGTTCCTCGATGATAATATTTTATAGCCACCATGTATAATTTTATATCTAGATTAGTTTTCTATATATTTTTTGTTGTACCCAACAGTAATTTTTATTAATATACTGATGCAATATTGATTGAAAACATTTTTTAAACTGTGATTTAATTATTCAGTATTTATTTGACAAAATTATATTTTAGTAGAACATTCTATCAATAAGATTAGGAAAAATATATTTTCATTTTCTGTAATAAATTATCAAATAAAATTAAAAAGATCAAACATATTTTTCTAAATGTTTATGTAATTTTTATGGAAAATTAATAAATTTTATATAAATTGTCAAACAAGTTTCTTTTAAACATTAATTGGCAAAATTCCTCAGAAATTTAATTAACAATTTAACATTCCTAAACAAATTGTTTTATTATTTTAAGAACTAAAATAAAAATCAAAGCAAACGAAAATTCTACCAATCAAATTAGGAAACAACATTTTTAAAGTTTTATTTAAATTTTAAATGTGATTTATCCATATTAAGTTATGTGTAATAAATTTACAACAATAAATACAAAAAAACTTAAGGATCAAGTATATTTGTCTAAATGCTTTTGAATAATTTTATGGAAAATAATAAATAGATTCAATTTGATATAAATTGTCAAATACCAATTTCATTTAAACATTAATTGGTTAAATTCCAAGAAATTTAATTACTTTTAATATTTATTAATATAACATTCCTAAGCAAATTGTTTTATTATCGTAAAAGCTAAAATAAATATCAAAACAAATGAAAATTTTACCAATAAAATTAGAAAACTGCAGAAACTGCATTTTTGGAGTTTCAATTATATATTAAATTTGACTTGCACTTATTAATTATTAAATTATAATAACAAATAGGTAGGTCTCTAAATGCTTTTGAATAATTTTTATAGAAAAGTAATAAATAAATTCAATTTAATATATGTTGCCAAATACCAGATTAATTTCAAGATTAATTGGTTAAATTCCAAGAAATTTAATTACTTTTAATATTTATTAATATAACATTCCTAAGCAATTGTTTTGTTGTCGTAAGAACTAAATAAAAATCAAAGCAAATAAAAATTTACCAATAAAATTAAGAAAATACAGAAACTGCATTTTTAAAGTTTTATTTAAATTTTAAATGTGATTTAATTTATATGTAGTAAATTATAAATATTCAGATAAAATTAAAAAGAATAAGTATATTTTATAAATGCTTTTAAATCATTATTTTAGTTAAATAATAAATATATAAATTTTTAATTTTGGAAGTACTTGTATATTTAGCTTTATCATCCTGTATGTTTCCCAGATAGATAAAGTTGTGTGTGGAACTTGTTTTCCAACAATAAACAAAAATATTATTTAAAAAAGTATGTTATTATTGATGCCAAAAATGAAAGAATAATTTTTAACCTTTACTAATTGGATTAATTTTAATGATTTTGATGATATTATAACAGCCCTCAAAATTGAGAGAGTAACTTTTGATGTAGAAGACAATAGCTCTTTATATCACCAAGAGGGGCAAATATTGATATTTTAACGCAACTGCAACTTCACCATTAATTTTTGAATGGTGGAATCTTGTTTCCAACATTTTAAAAATAAATTCAGTTTCGGTTTTTAACTTAAATAAAAGTTTGTGGTAACTGTTGTATCTTTAAATTTGATAATTTAACATCTTATAATCTCATCATTAATTTTTAAAAAATAGAAACTTTTTTCTAATATTTTAATAAAATTAAATTCAGATTTGGTTTTTATTTTAAACAAGAATATTCTTTTATATTACCATAAAAAAGCTTTTGGAAACCGTTATATTTTTAAATTTGATAATTTAACATCTTACAACACTCATGGATAATTTTTAAAAGATGGAATCTTTTTTCCAACATTTTAAAAATAAATTTAGTTTTGGTTTTTATTTTAAATTAGAGTATTCTTTTATATTATCACCAAAAAGTTTCTGGAAACCGTTATATCTTTAAATTTTAAAATTTAACATCTTACAACACTCATGGTTAATTTTTAAAAGACGAAATCTTTCTTCCAACATATTAAAAATAAATTCAGTTTTGGTTTTTATTTTAAATTAGACTATTCTTTTATATTATCACCAAAAAGTTTCTGGAAACCATTATATCGTTAAATTTGATAATTTAACATCTTACAACACTCATGGTTAATTTTTAAAAGACGGAATCTTTTTTCCAACATTTTAAAAATAAATTCAGTTTTGATTTTAATTTTAAATTAGAGCATTCTTTTATATTATCACCAAAAAGTTTCTAGAAACCGTTATATCCTTAAATTTGATAATTTAACATCTTACAACATTCATGATTAATTTTTAAAAAGATGGATTCTTTTTTCCAACATTTTAACAATAAATTCAGTTTTGATTTTAATTTTAAATTAGAGCATTCTTTTATATTATCACCAAAAAGTTTCAAAAAACCGTTATATCCTTAAATTTGATAATTTAACATCTTACAACATTCATGGTTAATTTTTAAAAAGATGGAATCTTTTTCCAACATTTTAATAATAAGCTCAGTTTTGGCTTTAATTTTAAATTAGAGTATTCTTTTATATTATCACCAAAAAGTTTCTGGAAACCATTATATCTTTAAATGTGATAATTTAACATCTTACAACATTTATGGTTAATTTTTAAAAGATGGAATCTTTTTCCAACATTTTAAAAATAAATTCAGTTTTGATTTTAATTTTAAATTAGAGCATTATTTTATATTATCACCAAAAAGTTTCTAGAAACCGTTATATCCTTAAATTTGATAATTTAACATCTTACAACATTCATGGTTAATTTTTAAAAAGATGTAATCTTTTTCCAACATTTTAAAAATAAATTTAGTTTTGGTTTTTATTTTAAATTAGAGTATTCTTTTATATTATCACCAAAAAGTTTCTGGAAACCATTATATCTTTAAATGTGATAATTTAACATCTTACAACATTTATGGTTAATTTTTAAAAAGATGGAATCTTTTTCCAACATTTTAATAATAAGTTCAGTTTTGGTTTTTATTTTAAATTAGAGCATTCTTTTATATTATCACCAAAAAGTTTCTACAAACCGTTATATCCTTATATTTGATAATTTAACATCTTACAACATTCATGGTTAATTTTTAAAAAGATGGAATCTTTTTCCAACATTTTAATAATAAGTTCAGTTTTGGTTTCAATTTTAAATTAAAGTATTCTTTTATATTATCACCAAAAAGTTTCTAGAAACCGTTATATCCTTAAATTTGATAATTTAACATCTTACAACATTCATGGTTAATTTTTAAAAGACGAAATCTTTCTTCCAACATATTAAAAATAAATTCAGTTTTGGTTTTTATTTTAAATTAGACTATTCTTTTATATTATCACCAAAAAGTTTCTGGAAACCATTATATCGTTAAATTTGATAATTTAACATCTTACAACACTCATGGTTAATTTTTAAAAGACGGAATCTTTTTTCCAACATTTTAAAAATAAATTCAGTTTTGATTTTAATTTTAAATTAGAGCATTCTTTTATATTATCACCAAAAAGTTTCTAGAAACCGTTATATCCTTAAATTTGATAATTTAACATCTTACAACATTCATGATTAATTTTTAAAAAGATGGAATCTTTTTCCAACATTTTAACAATAAATTCAGTTTTGATTTTAATTTTAAATTAGAGCATTCTTTTATATTATCACCAAAAAGTTTCAAAAAACCGTTATATCCTTAAATTTGATAATTTAACATCTTACAACATTCATGGTTAATTTTTAAAAAGATGGAATCTTTTTCCAACATTTTAATAATAAGCTCAGTTTTGGCTTTAATTTTAAATTAGAGTATTCTTTTATATTATCACCAAAAAGTTTCTGGAAACCATTATATCTTTAAATGTGATAATTTAACATCTTACAACATTTATGGTTAATTTTTAAAAGATGGAATCTTTTTCCAACATTTTAAAAATAAATTCAGTTTTATATTATCACCAAAAAGTTTCTGGAAACCATTATATCTTTAAATGTGATAATTTAACATCTTACAACATTTATGGTTAATTTTTAAAAAGATGGAATCTTTTTCCAACATTTTAATAATAAGTTCAGTTTTGGTTTTAATTTTAAATTAGAGCATTCTTTTATATTATCACCAAAAAGTTTCTACAAACCGTTATATCCTTAAATTTGATAATTTAACATCTTACAACATTCATGGTTAATTTTTAAAAAGATGGAATCTTTTTCCAACATTTTAATAATAAGTTCAGTTTTGGTTTTAATTTTAAATTAGAGTATTCTTTTATATTATTATCAAAAAGTTTATGGTAACCTCTTTAAATTTGATAATTTAACTTCTTACAACACTCATGGTTTATTTTTAAAAGATGGAATCTTTTTTCCATCATTTTAAAAATAAATTCAGTTATGGTTTTTATATTAATTATATTCTTTTATATTATCGCCAAAAAGTTTCTGGAAACCGTTATATCTTTGAATTTAATAATTTAACATCTTACAACACTCATGGTTAATTTGTAAAAGGTGGAATCTTTTTTTCAACATTTTAAAAATAAATTTAGTTTTGGTTTTTATTTTATATTACAGTATTCTTTTATGTTATCAACAAAAAGTTTATGGCAAGTGTAATATCTTTAAATATGATAATCTAAGATCTATCGTAATTAATTTTTGAAAAATGGAATACAAAATTAAATTATCACCAATAAATTTCTGGTCATATCATATTTAAACCTTTAATAATTTTATTAATTTTTCAAAATCAGACAATTTTATTAATAGTTTTATGAAAATAACGATGAATGTGGTTAAAATAAATTATAAGAATAATTTTAAGCTTCCTGAACAATTAAATCCGGGAGTCATGAGATTGGTAACCTTCTAATTTCAAATAAAGTTAAACATCATAATATACGAAATTTACGAGCGTCTCTAATCCATTGTCCGTTGTAATATAAAACAAAAGTTTAAAATATTATGTAGAAACACAATGACGCACCTCCTCCCCGGTACACGGCTAGCTAGAAGGGGTTCCGTAGATAAATTACGGGCGTGGAATGGTCGGCAGCCCGAAGCCGGGGGATCAGTGTAAATTCAACCGTCGCTTGGGAGCTGTAGATCGTTGCTTTGCCGACGGTGAGCGGCGGCCATTAAAACCGACTGCCACGAGGAACGCGGACTGATTTCGAAAGCAATTAAAACCTGAATTTAATCTCGATGTGATTCTCCCTTGCATCGTTCTGTGTTCTCGGCCAGTGAGGGGGCGAGGTGGGGTTGGCCGGAGGTCCTCCGTGCCGGACCAGTTCGATGGATTTATGAGAGATGGAGTAATAAGTTTACGGATTATGAGATCAAAATGGACGGGGGGCTTAATTGGATATCGAAACGAACCAATTTCATAGAAATAATGATAAGATCTTAATGATGCCTTCGGTTTAATACGGCCGAAATGAACAAACAATTCTTTTAAAAAAAAATAAAGTAATCAGAAATTAATTTCTTCTATTAATAATTGTAAATTTTATGGATAATAAAATGATGTACAAGGTTGAAAAATTATTTTATTTTTATAAATTATTATTAATCAAAACAATCTTTGAAAGCTTTTTGTTAATATTTTAATGGTGTTTACAATAACATTTTGGCCGATATTATTTATATAACAATTGATATAAAATAAATTAATTTTTGAACTAATTTTAATAAACTTTGAATGTATAGTATTGGCAAAAAGTGGAGCAACTTTATAAATATATAAATTGCCATCGCATATGCAAATCTAATATAATTTATACCAATTATGAACGCACATCATAATACTAAATATTCTGTTGGGAAAAAGTAAAGCAACTTTTTACTAAATGTCACTAATTTCTACAAAATTTACAATTAATATAGTTACCTCGTGAAAAGAAATTAATTTCCTAATTAAAATCACGGATTGTATCGTTTATTGATTCCGATGAGAGAAAAATCAGTATCGTTTTTGAAGATTTGGTAATGTGGAAGGAAAAAATAAAACTGGACGGTTCCTAATTACAAATTATTTGTAATAATAAAACTTTAAATAGCTTAAGTTGGTTCTACTTTTTGCCAACCCAAAAAAAATAATCACCAGTAAAATTAAACTTTTTATTTATTTAAATTGTTTAATTATGTAATTGTTAAATTTATAAAGGGAATTTGAATTTTAAAAAAGTTGCTCTACTTTTTGTCAATATTGTATATATTAACGTCCATAACATTTCTCAAAATTAAATATCTCACTCAATAATATTATTGTTATTTATCATTATTAATAATAAAAAATGTCACATTATAAAAAAATGGACGAAATCTTAGCTACAATTTGAACAATTAAAATAAAAATAAATTAATTTATTTGATAAATTTTAATGTATTTGTATAAAAAAACATTCCATAAAAAATTGTAATGATCTCAATAATTAATTATGAAATAGTAATGTTAATAAATTTAATTAAAATGAATAATTATTATTTTTAATTATCATTATTAATAATAAAAAATGACAGATAATAAAAAAAAAAAACTTAGCTACAATTTTAATAATTAAAATAATATATTGCAAAATAATTTGTCAAAGAAACTAATTTGTATATTTATAGTAAAAACTTTGTAATAAATTTAAAATACATAATAAAATACAAATTAATATGTATATATTATTATATTGTTTTTAATTGGACTTAGAATTATTCAATTATACACAATTTTCCTTTATGTTTATTGTATCTGCATAATAAAAATAAACACTTCCTCGATTTTATTCTTTTTACACATTTATATGTGTGAATCTTTATTTAAACATTTAATATTGTTTTATTTACTTAATTTTTATAACATTGATCAAAACAAAAACATTCGATAACCTTTTAATGAATTTAACTGACAATCAGTTTAAAAATATTACATATCAATGAAAAAAATCTTCCTTAATTATTTATATTTATATCAATTACATTTTCAAAAAAAAATAAAATAAAATAAAACAACTAAGATCATATTTTATTGAATTTATTATAATTATTTTTTTTACCCTTAGTTATTTTTAATTATTATTGAAATACAAATTAATTTTGATGAATATTATGTGTATAATGAATGTAAATACTTTTCTTTTTCTTATTATATTTTGACTGAGAAAAACAATATCCTCTAAATAAATATTGAATAGAAATAAATGTCTTTGTATATTATGTAATAAACAAAAATAAATTGACAAAAATGTTTCTATTTGCATTTGTGACAATCATTTTCCAATTTTTTTTTATAACAATGGGAACAAATTTGTTTGAAACTTGTTATTAAATTTAAAATTAAACAAGAATTTGCCATAATTAAATATTTTCCAATAAGTTATTTTTATTATAAATTTATTATAAACAATGGAAACAAAATGTATTTTCTGTTTTTAATAAAATCTTTTCAATAAAAAATAAAGTATTAAATTTTTTATTTAATTTAACTAAATATTAAATTTAAAGTGGATTAATTAATTTTTAATTATAAAAGTTTCTTTTTTTATTTATTTATTTTTAGTGTTAAAATTCAATTTGCTTTGTAATAATTTTTAAAATTACAATTCAGTTTTAATATCAAAATTAATTCATAAATATTCTACTTATTCTACTTATAGTTACTCATACAGTAAATATAATCGTAGTGTGTACTATATAAGTAAACGAAATCATTAGTTTAAATGACATTTAAAAATACCATGTAATTTAAAAGAAAATAAACCATTTTAATAAATAGAAATAAATTAAAAAAAACTTAAAAGTTTTTATCTAATTTTTTAATGAATTTATTTGAAAATATTAACACAAATTAATTTTATTTTATAAGTATTAAATTTAATTTTTAATTTTTAAATATTTTTAAATATTTTAATAAATTTAATCAAATATTAAATTTAGAATAAATTAATTAATTTTTAATTAAAATTACATTACATATTTTTAGTATTAAAATTCAATTTGCATTGTAATTGAAATTTTTAAAATTACAATCCAGTTTTAATATCAAAATTAATTCATAAACATGAATCATAAAGATTTTACTTATTCTACTCATAAGTTACTCATACAGTAAAAGTAATCGTAGTATGGTAGTATATAAGTAAATGAATCATTAGTTTAAATGACATTTAAAATAACATGTATAAAGTACACAATTTTAATAAATAAAAATAAATTGAAAAAAACTGATTACTTAATTTTATTTTAAAACAAAACTTAATATACTAATTCATACTAAGTAATGGTAGTAAACTAAATTAAATTATTAGTTTAAATAAAATATAATACAAAATAAATGTATTTTTATTGTATTCTATCCATCCCTATAACATTTTCCAACTTAATATATTATATATTTTGTTTTTCATTGCAATCCCAAATAAATAATTTTAATAAATAAAAATAAATTGCTAAAATCTTTTTCTCCAATAAACAATTTTATTACAATAGAAGAGAATAGAATTCATCAAAAAATATAATATTTAACAAATAACAACTACATAAATTACAAGTGATTTGTAATTATAAAAATTTATGATAATAATAAATGAATAATATCTGCTAAAAAAAAATAGTTATAACAGAGTTCTATTTAATAGGAATTAATTTATTACTGTTATTACATTTTCAAATAAAATCTAATCTATATAAAACATAAAATTCTGAAGATTATGAATGACAGTTTATTGAAAGAATTAAAACAAATTAATTTTGTACATAATTTAATACAAAAATTAGAAATTAATACATAAATTAATTTAAAGAAATGATTTGTATTTATAAAAATTTATGATAATAATAAGAAATGAATAGTCTATAAAAAATAAAAATATGTGTGGAGTACTACTTAGTAGAAATTAATTTATTACTTTAAATGACATTCACAAATAAGATCTAATCTAAATAAAATCTAAAATTCAAAGTATTATAAATGACAGTTCCTTGTAACTACTTAACTTTTTTTTTTATTGAAATCCCCAATAAATAATATTTAAGCCAGATTTATTATAAGTTGAATCAAAATGACATGCGTGAATATGTAAATTATAACGGTCAACGACTTGGAAATTTTTAAGGACACTTACCGATTTAATTTAACAATTTTTTTACCCGCGGTCTGTACACAAGGGCCCCGGTCATTTTGCATAACAGCCAAGTCAACCCCCCCTTTCATTACCATACGCGCCTCTTCCTAATTTCAGTTATTAAACCGAAGGGAGTGCTCTGATAATTTTTACGACTGACCGCTCGCATTTGTTTCAGCAGTCGGCTTGATTTATTCCGTGCAACGGTTTCAGTTTACATCGCGATTTATAACTCCATTCCGTGCGCCGATAACTCGGGACGTACTTTTAATTTGGACGGGCGGGTTTTGAAATTTATTGCTATCTGCGATTTCTAATTTGATTACGGCAGGACGGATTCGCAAAATTTCAAGTCGCACGATGTTTAATGTTTGCCAAGCATATTCAAAATGCATAAAGCATTAACTACATTAATCCCCCATTCAGTTATCCATTAAATTAATGGGCTGCTGGGGCCAACATAAATTTTTTATGAAATAATTTTTGTGTTTTTAGCGTTCTAAATAGTAAAAGCGAAACCATGCGGTGAATTTATGGATAGGCACATAAAATCAACGACACAAACACAAACAAAGGCTAATGGCATTTTGTGGATATAGCCCAATAATATTATTATGCACTACTTGTGAAACAAGAATAACCAAAAATATTAAAATTAAATCAAATTATTTTTTTAAGAAAATTGAAATTGTATAATATTGCGTGTCTACAACGGTTGTACGACGCAGACTTATGTAAAACAAATTTTCAAGGTTCAAGTTTACAACGTAGAACAAATTTTCAATTTCACGATTAGACTAAGGCAAGAAAAAATGACCCAATTTCTCTTCAAGATTGAATTTGTGACTCTTGCATCTGACACAAGTAAAAGGGTAATAAAATCAGGTAGTGTTTGCATAATAGTTATATTACATTGCTGTGTAAATATTTAGTAAATATCGGGTGAAAGTTTGACAACTTTGTTCACAAAAACTGCCGACAAAGATGTACATGATGAACCACTATTTCCATTGTTAAACTAGTTGACTTCATATGGATGTTAAGTAATATTTTCAACAAATTAAATTCCAAATTATTTTATAAATTATAATTAATCAAATTCTCAGAAATGAATGTAAAATATGGAGCTCAATATTAGAGTGCATTACATAAATTTAAGAACAAAATAGAAATAATAATTTCTTATATTCTTTGATTTACCTCACAATTACTCCTCAAAAAATGGAGTTCAGTACTAAAGTACAGTAATTTAAGATTTACTCAAAAAAGAACGTAAAATATGGAATTCAGTACCAGAACAACATTGAACAAATTAATCAATTAATCAATCTTCAATAAGTAACTCATAATGATTTAATGAATTGTTATTTGTCAAGTATTCAAAAACGAATGTAAAATATGGAGTTCAGTCCTAAATTACATTTCATAAATTTGAGGAAAAAAATGGGAGTAATAAATACTTTATTGTAATCTATGATTTACTTCACATTTAATCTTCAATGTTCAAGGACGTATATACAAAGATGGAAATTAAAATCAAAATCATTTAATAAAATGTAATTTGTCAAATACTCAGAAATGAATGTAAAATTTGGTGTACAATATTAGAGTACATTACACAAATTTCAGAAGAAAATGGAAAATAGTAATTTCTTATATTCTTTGTTCTACCTTACATTTAATCCTTAAAGGACGGAGTTCAGTACTAAAGTACATTATATAAATTTAAGACTCACTCAGAAAAGAACGTAAAATATGGAATTCAGTACCAGAACAACATTGAACAAATCAATCAATTATTCAATCTTCAATAAGTAACTCAGAATGATTTAATGAATTATAATTTGTCAAGTATTCAAAAACGAATGTAAAATATGGAGTTCAGTCCTAAATTACATTTCATAAATTTGAGGAAAAAAATGGGAGGAATAAATACTTTATTGTAATCTATGATTTACTTCACATTTAATCTTCAATGTTCAAGGACGTATATACAAAGATGGAAATTAAAATCAAAATCATTTAATAAAATGTAATTTGTCAAATACTCAGAAATGAATGTAAAATTTGGTGTACAATATTAGAGTACATTACACAAATTTCAGAAGAAAATGGAAAATAGTAATTTCTTATATTCTTTGTTCTACCTTACATTTAATCCTTAAAGGACGGAGTTCAGTACTAAAGTACATTATATAAATTTAAGACTCACTCAGAAAAGAACGTAAAATATGGAATTCAGTACCAGAACAACATTGAACAAATCAATCAATTATTCAATCTTCAATAAGTAACTCAGAATGATTTAATGAATTATAATTTGTCAAGTATTCAAAAACGAATGTAAAATATGGAGTTCAGTCCTAAATTACATTTCATAAATTTGAGGAAAAAAATGAAAGCAATAAATACTTTATTGTAATCTATGATTTACTTCACATTTAATCTTCAATGTTCAAGGATATACATACAAAGATGGAAATTAAAATCAAAATCATTTAATAAATTATAATTTGTCAAATACTCAGAAATAAATGTAAAATATGGAGTTCAATATTAGAATACATTACATAAATTTAAGAAGAAAATGGAAATAATAATTTCTTATATTCTTTGATTTACCTCTCATTTAATCCTCAAAATATGGAGTTTAGTACTAAAGTACATTACATAAATTTAAGATTTACTCAGAAAAGAATGTAAAATATGGAGTTCCAGTACCAGAACACCATTAAACAAATTTAAGAAGAAAATGGAAGAAATTTATCATTTAATCAATCTTTAATAAGTGCTAAAGTATATTACATAAATTTGAGAATAATTTGGAAGTAATAAATGCTTTATTGTAATTTATGATTTACTTCACATTTAATCTTCAATGTTCATACAAAGATGTAAATTAAAATCAAAATCATTTAATAAATTATAATTTGTCAAGTACTGAGAAAATAATGTAAAATATGGAGAATACGATTGCATAAATTTAAGAAGAAAAAAGAAAAAATATTTTATTGCATTCTTTGATTTTCCTCACATTTAATCTATTTTCAATGTTTAAATACATTCCATACTACAGTAATAGAATATATATTCAGAATGATCTAATAAATTATAATTTGTCAAGTACTCAGAAAGTAATGTAATATATGGAGTTCAGTATTAGAATACCATTATACAAATTTAAGAAGAAAATAGAAATAATAAATAATTTATTGTATTCTTTTGATTTACAGCAATACAGAAAACAAATTAAGAATGATTTAAAAAATTATAATTAGTCAAGTAGTCATAAACTAATTTAAAATATGGAGTTCAGTATTAGAATACCATTGAACAAATTTAAGAATAAAATGGAAATAATCAATAATTTATTGTATTCTTTGATTTACAGCGATACCTGGATAGAAAATAAATTAAAAATGATTTAAAAATTTATAATTAGTCAAGTACTCAGAAACTAATGTAAAATATAAAGTTCAGTACTGAAGTACATTGCATAAATTTAAGAAGAAAATAAAAATAATAAATACTTTATTATATTCTTTAATTTACCTCATATTTAATCTTCAATGTTCAAGGACATTACATAATACAAGGATGGAAATTAAATTCAAAATTATTTAATAAATTATAATTTGTCAAGTACTCAGAAAAGAATGTAAAATATGGACTTCAGTACCAAAATATCATCGCATAAATTTAAGAAGAAAATGGAAATAATAAATAATTTATTGTATATTTTTGATTTACAGCGATACAGAAATAGAAAATAAATTAAAAATGATTTAAAAAATTATAATTAGTCAAGTACTCAGTAACTAATGAAAATAATAAATATTTTATTGTATTCTTTAATTTGCCTCACATTTAATATTCAATGTTCAAGGACACTACATAATACAAGGATCGAAATTATATTCAAAATTATTTAATAAATTATATTTTGTCAAGTACTTAGAAAAGATTGTAAAATATGGAGTTCAGTACTGAAGTACATATCATAAATTTAAGAAAAAAAATGAAAATAATAAATATTTTATTGTATTCTTTAATTTACCTCACATTTAATCTTAGAAATAGGAATAGAAATTTGAATATTTTCAGTCTAATAATATTTAAAAATGTGTACACATGTATATAATTACATAGATGGAGTAATTACTGTTTTTTTTTTATTTCTAAAAACATTATTTTTTGTTTTACGTTAAAACATCGATAAACAATAATTATTTTAATGAGAAAGTGATGTCTTACTACTAGCACATAAATTACAACGTGTCCATACAATACAATGTTGCAGCTAAATTGCAAGTTTGATTCGGTAATGTTACGACTGTCGCACAATCGTTTCTATAATTGAAAAACATCACATTTATAAATAGCATGTGGGATTCAATAAATTGAGGAGCGAGACAGTACCGTTTTATTTAATTGGTATAACGTATAATTACAAAGAAAATATTTTATATTTCTTCTTAAAGCTAAAGTTTAAGCTGTAAAAAGGGGTTAAATATTACATTATTTATTTTTATTGATTCTTCTAAAATATACAACGACAATAACAGTTTATTGTTAATGACGCAGACTGTAAAATTAACATTAAGTATCTAGGATTCTTTTTTGATTTACACATTTACCAATAATTCTAAGATTTAAACACGATATTAATAAACTATTAATCATTATTTTTAAATATTGAATGAGAAATCATTTTTTAATACCCAAGTCATAAATCACAAACAATCGGCAATAAAAATACAATTTTATACACATTAAACAAAATTATAAGTTTTTTATCATTCATTAATTGCCGATAAATTGAAAAGATCTAAAACAGAATCAAACAAATTGACCTAAACTAATCGCCTTAATATTTACATAAGTTTCCACCACTTCAAAACCTTTCCTGCAATAACGCAAAACGTAAAAAAATTCACATATAATTGTTGCGTTAATTTTTTATCGACGCATTTATGAGTGTTTGATTGCCGCGCCATCTACACGTGCCGTCGTAAACATACGCGAGGGAGGGCGGTGTGTTTACACACAGGGTACTTCTGGGTGCAATTCGCGCGACATCTATGAATGGGAAGGTGCACTCGGACAATTTAATTGCAGATCTGTTTATGGGGTAAAAATGTTTTATGGGGTGTCGTAAAGTGAGACGGGAAGGAATCTCTTCTGGCTGCGAAATGCGGATATGTTTTTAAAGTGTGCTGCTATTCCCTTGAAGTTTTATTACAGTTTACTTTTATTTCGTGCTTTTTTCAGTTAATAAATTATAATTATTAATGAATCAACTAGAAATAATGAATTATATTTTCAATTTACATAAATTGAATTTAATATAAGAAATAAAATTAATTATAGCATGTTAATTACGTAATAAAATTGTTCTTTATTAATAGTTACTATTAATTTATCCTTGATAGACTGAATTATTTAATATTAATTTAACAAAAAATTAAAATTAAACATAAAAATTAACAAATAATAAAAGATTATAGTATAGTATTCAATTAAGTTGAATAATTTTAATCTAATGCAAATTTGTTGTGATATTTAAAGCAAATAACAATAATAAGTGTGTAAAATTAAATAAAAAGTTGTTTTAAATGTATATAAAAGATGAGAATTTAATAAATTACTATTTTTGTTAATTTATTTTAAAAAATATGTAAAATTAGAATTGTTAGCCAATTAAAAATTACTATATAAATTTATTTATATGCTGTTTAAATGTTTTTAACATAAAGTTTAACATAATAAATATTAATAAAATGAAAATATTCAAATAAAATATTTATAAACATGAACATGAAATAGTAGTAATAAATTAATTGCTACTTAATATTTTTTTATAAATCTTTTAATAAATAAATAATAATGAATGAAAATATTTATAAATAATATAAGAATTTATTACTCTATTATTATTATTATTTAATTATTAACTGAATTTGGAAATATTCACATAAAATATTTAATAAATTAATTAATTTTAATATATATATTTTTAAATTTTTAAAAAGTATGTTGTTGACTGAAAATATTCATATAAAATATTTAATAAATTAATTTAATATTTTGTATAAATAAAGAATATAGATAAATGAAAGTAAATAATGTAAAAATTCATTTAGTTAATTATTTTTAATTGATTTTTTTACCAGAATTTTTAATAGAAATACTGATAAATATATTTATATAAAATATTTAAATACATTAAATAATGACAATTTATCTATTATTATATTTATTCAAGTATAATGTCATTTTATTCACATTTCCGATCATAAAATTTGTTATTGTCCACAAAATTTACTTTTATGTGAATATTTATTAATATAAAGTATACCGTGTTTATAGTATCTTTATTACTACTATTTACACTACCCACATAAGTATATGCATGCATTTAGAACATTTTTAACAGAAAAAAATGAAGCAATATTAAAAAAATGGTGAATGCACAGAAAAATAACCAGTTTTAGGTTTAAAAATATATAAATTTAAATATAATTATATTGATAATAATTCGAAAATAATTAGAATTATTAATTAATTAAATTTGCTTTTTTGTCGTCAGTTTTGATAGTTTTAATTTAATAATAAAAATAAGATTCTTAACTAATTAGTGAAAACCATTAGTCCCCAACAATAAAACCGGTATCTCCAACGAAATCCCACAGATAAATCAGAAATTTACTGATCATGGGCCCGCATTTCTCTTAAGCCCGGCCATCTCCGTTCCAGGAATCCCAGAAACTCATCCGCCGACGCTCCACGACACGACAGCTCCGTAATTTACGACAGTACCCGAAATCCGAAACGGGGTCCCGTCGCCAACGGCAACGCCGCAAACTGGGCGGGCCGAACGGCGCGCGTCCCCGCTCCATTGGCGTAGCCCGCGTGACGTCAGCGCGGCCATCGCGAAACGACCGGAGCCTGTTGCGGCCACGCCCCGCACGGATTTCGTTTTTGCCGGCGGGGAGGATTTCGCTAAGGTTGTAAGTTTTTATCCGAGTTAATGGAACGTAATTTATGCTCCATTCCACGGAAAGTGAATTATTGGGTATTGTCGAGTTTAATGTACGGCGAAATTAGTTGGGATTCGTGCGAATTAAAATTTTTAACGGGCCAATTAAAGCCGCAAAGGAAAAAAAGCGGTCGAAAATCCTTTTGGGTGTTCAATCGTAAATATGATTTTGGTGTTTTAGATCTCGGCCAGTAAATGTTCCGTTTCGCGAGCAAATCTACCTTTAAATTACATTTTGTTTACATTGCATCGGAACAAATCTCGGCCCCTTCATGTTGGTTAATGGCGCCAATGAGTTATAGATGTCTAAATTATGTCATAAACAGTGTTTGTGGTTCTTGTTAGTGGCTACTTTTAAACAGAGTAAAATATTGACTCTGTTTGCTTATTTATTCACACGCATTTAAGGCTCGTTTAATTTAAATTAAACATTGTAAATAACCATTGTTTACCTATGGGATTGCATCGTGTTGACAACTTTTGTTATTTTATTCCAGCGTTAACTTAATTAAGTAATTAGGTTCAATCAGTGGTGGACACTAGGTAAATATTCAAGGGAATATTAGAAAGAAATTTGAGTATATACCTATCTGTCATTTACAGATAAAGTTGAGGTTATGTACACTAAGAAAACACTCCTCAATTACTCTACTAAATAATATAAGAGATCAAATCCAGTTGAGGAACAACAAATGAATGCAATGAAGTTAATTCTCTGGAAAATGTTATAGTTATTTTAGATACTTAACTATTGTTAAAAGGGAAATTATGGTCTGAAAACTTTTGGGAATTGAATCCACCCTACATCTACTGTGTCTTGTTGGAGAAGATGTATGGTACCATCTCAAGACCAAAGTTGCCATACAGTGTTTTAGATTAATTTGCAGAAACTGAAAGCATTTTCAATTTACTAATCATAAATGAAGACACATATTAATAACAAAAAACTTGAAGGATACATAATTATCTGTCAATTGAAGATAATAAGATTGTGGATGTACTGATGATATACATATCTTCATCCTTGATTATTATATTTTAAATAAAATGTATTTTTAACATTTATTTATTATCATTTTAGTGTTTAATTATTAATTTAGTTAATTACATGATCTAATCCAGATACAATATAAATTTCAATGTACAGGGTACTCGTCCACTGAGGTTAATAGACTGCTCAATCATCATAAATATGATAATTTCAATTCTGATTTAAACTGAAGCTCCAAACAGAGCTCAAACCCTGCTAACAATAAAAATTTAATGGTTAATTTAGAAAATTATTGTTCAAAATTGAAGAACTTGAAGTATTTAAGTACTTCCCTCACAGTTGGAAGATTAATACATTGACACAAAGTTTTCTCTATCTACAGAACAGAAACTGAAAATAATGACGTTGTGAATATAGTTTCAGAATCAGACCCTCACCCTTGATTTTGATGTTATTATATATTTGATATTTTAAATAAAATATATTTTTGACATTTGATTATTACTATATTATTATGTTATTATTATGTACTTAATCCAGGTACAATTTAAAATTACAGGGTACTTGACTACTGGTGTTAACAGACAACTACAACACCATAAATATGAAATGTTAGGTTGGTAATATTTTTCCAACTTATAGTATGAAATTTTAGGTTGGTAATATTTTCCTAAGCTTTTTTTCTTCTGACCTTTTTTTCAATTCCGATTTAAACTTTAAAGTTTTTTTAATGAAAAAAGATTGTTAATAAATTAATTTAAACATAAACTACTTTTTTTTTTAATTATCTGTTGGTAAAATGTGAATTGTAATGATAAAAGTAGAATTGTATTTTCTCTTTCATCTTCTTAATTTTTATTATTATTTATTTAATGGTGAAGAATTAAATTATTTTCTCTTTTTAACAACTTCGAAAGGAATTAGAAACCACCAACACAATTTTATAAAAATAATTTTTTTCTAAGCAATACTAAAACTGAACAAATCACTGAAATATAACAAATATTAATAAATAGTCATATGAAAGAAAAGTTTTTTTAACATAAAATTATAAAAAATTAATTTGATAAATTAATGCAAAAAAAATAATTTAATCGTTTAATTAATTACCAAAGAAATAAGAAAAAATCTTACTCCGAACTTTTTTAATTTGTGGTTTTATTTCGAGAGAAAAAATATTTGTTTTAAAATATCGAATATTGACTGGGACTAATGCATAATGGTTGGTTGTATAAATATGGGTATAATGTTCAAATCCATTATTTCTTTGAAATAAGTGTGGAGTCGTTAAAACAATGCATTTTATTATAGCTGTAATGTCTTTAATGAAACGGCGTTGATATAAAAGGAATATGTGAGGTTTAGGAATTGAATGGCCTATTATAATTTCTAATTGTAAATAAGTGTATAAATTTTGTTTATCAACTCTCTTATCCATTTATAGAATTTTTTAATTATGAATATCCACTATTATCGTTTAGAAAGCAAGGAGAAACAATTTTTACATATTGTGACAACATAGCTGGAATAATACTGTTGTGTGGTAACAATTATTACAAAAATTTATTATTTTCCAATAAAAAATAAAAATCTAACGCAATCTTGGGTTGCAGAAAAAAATTGTAATAAATATTACTCATTAAAAATTACTTTTATATCTCCTTTGTTAATCTATTGTAATTTATTTCACTCACTCTATTGACTTTTACATCAAAAATAACAACTTACTTGATTCTATTTTTGGGCTTATTTTTTTTACGACCAATTGTTTCAATTTCTGGAATTTGTTGTTGATCATCACATGGCATTTTATGGGTCATATATAACAATTAGTAGTTTAATTTTTAGGTTAGTTTTAATTTTTAGGTTATGTTAAGTTAGGTTTTATAAATAGTGATCAAACAGAAACAAATTATTTTTTTTATTAAATCTGAGGATTCAATAAAAGTGTGATTTAGACACTAATTTTCCGATATTGAATGGCGTGCGTTTTACGACGGAATTTATTATAATAATTGGCGGGTCTTAAAGAGGAAATGGCGTATTTGAATACTGTATCATCAAATATAAACATGCAATAAAACGAACGTATCATTGTTTTATGACAGGTATAATAATTAACAACTCACAAAACGCTAATTATACCTTACCTGTCTCGTGCTAGACTACTGTAACCGACTTTCATGTTTAGTTGGACATCTAACTGACCGGCTAGGATTTTTATGAGACTCATTTCGACTTTTTATTTATTTACGACTACATTTCACTCAATTACATTCCCACAAATAAGTTTCGTCAATTTTTAACTGACCATACTCAAATCAACTTATGTTAGAAGTATTAAACGGGTTATAAATTTCAATTGTTATTAGTTTTCACATTCCGTTAGGCGAACAAAAAATTGTGAAATTGACACAAAAAAATTAAAAAAGATGTCTTGCAACCAAATTGTTTATAAATTTCCAAATATTTAATTATAAAATAAAATACCAGTTCCGCCCTCTATGTTCCACAAGCCACAATATTTGACATGTAATAGCTTAGAAATATCATTTTATCTTAGCTAAAGATAATTTAATATTTATATAATATAATATATATAATTATATTTTTTTTTGTAAACTATGTAAATATATTTTTGAGATAAGCATTTAATAATAAAAGTCTCCCTTAAATCAAAAAAGTTATTTTTTTGACAAATGTCTGTTTAATGAAAGAGAAAATTTTAAAATCGTTTTTGGGATGCACCCACGTTGAAAATTTCTTGAATCATAACAATATTGTATATTTATAAACAAGTACCTATCTTTGATTTTTAGTGTTTTTAGTAGCGACCATATGGTTCTAGAATTAAAATTTACTCTATCTAATATTAGAATTGTAAACTGTCTAAATATAAAATTTTAAAATATACACAGCAAGATTTTTTCCTATTATCTCCTGTATAAATATCTTAATATATTAACACATATTGAAAATGAAAATTTGATTTGTATTTTATGTTATGAGTTAATAAAGGCATTAGATTCCCAAAAATTTATGTGTATATTTTTTAAAAAGTAGATTTGTATTTAACATCCAATTATTCGATGTTAAAACTTATTTAACAGAAAATTTTTATTAATGTTAAATAAACAAATTGAAATTAAATTTTTCTATAAAATACAAATAAAGCAGAACATAAAATTTTAAATTTTTTAATAAACCTGTAATTATTACTAAGATCCAAATTAAATTAAAAAAAAATTAATAATTTTAATATATATTTTTTTAATTAAATTTAATTTAATTATATTAAGTTAAATGTAATAAATTACAATAATAAAACAAAAGATGAACAACATATTTTTTATAATTATAATTCTATTAATTACTACTATATATAATTAATATTACCATTTAATGGTCTTTGGATGACACAACTCAATTAAAAATTTGTGAAACAATAAAAAATTAATATAAGAACTTAATTAAAGTTACAAAATAAAAATTAAAGCAGTGAAAATTTTTAAAATTCCAAAAATTTTTAATTTTGATGTCTTTTTTTCTAATTTAATAATATTTAAGTTAATTACAATGTTATATTAAAAATTATATATACCATTAAAATTAAAACTTTAAAAAATATTAATGAAGTTAATTTATAGCAAAAACCAATTATTTAATATAGGAAATTCTTAAAAGTAACATTAATCAAATTTTCTAATTTTTATGTTTTATTTTAATTTTTTCTAATTATATTTAAGTTGTAATAGAAATCTGTAAGGAAAATTAAAGTTGAACAATAAATATAAATATTTTTTAAAATAATTTTTGGAATAATATTTAAATTCATTACCATGTTAAATTAAAAATTATTTTATATATTTTAATATTGAAATTTAATAATCACTGAATTATATAAATAAATTAAAAAACAAGTAATAGATTAATAATTCATTTACAATTAAAATCAATATAAAAATTAAATCAATGGATATTAAAAATAACTAAATTTCCAAATTTTCATGATTTATTTATTTATTTTTTTTTTTAATTTAATTATATTAAGTTGCAATACCTAAGAAAGGAATGTGCAAAGAAAATAAGTTTTTAAAATAAATTTTGAAAAAATATTTGATAACTTATAATTAAATTAAAAGTCATTTTATATGTTATTAGTGTTTTAATTAATAGTATCTGAAGTATATAAATCCATTAAAAATTTATGAATCAATAAAAATTATAATACGAAATTAATTTATTTATAGTCAACACCAAAATAAACATTAATCCTTTGGAAAATTTAAAAAACGCCATTAAGGAAAATTACTAATTTTAACGTGTTATTTTAAATTTATCTTAATTCAATTATGTTAAGTAAGTATGTAAGGAATAAAACGAATATACAGTTTTTGTTTAAATATCCATTGATAATATTTGATTAAATAGTAAATTAAAAAGAATAAGAATATTATTAACATTAATATTATTTGAATTAATAAATATAATTAAATAAATCAATTAAAAATTAATGAAACAATAAAAATAAATAATAATTATCTTAAATAACATTATGAAATTTAATATGTCATTTTAATTACTTCATTAAAAATAGAATCTTCTAATTTAATTATATTAAATTACATGCAAATTATTGTAATTAACTAATAAATAAAAACTGAACAAAAAATAATAAGGTTTTTAAAAACATTCTTTAGAATAAATAAGTAATTTATAAATTAATCTATATGTAAATATTTTTTTAAAATAATATAAATTTATTCATAAATTTTATTATAGTGACCTTCAAAATACAATACAACAAATAATTAAAAAATAAATAAAATGGAAGAATAATAATTAAAGAGAATAATGTTGCAAATGAATTGAATAAGTTCATCAAAATGTATTTTGCGTTACTAATAAATCAATATTTACTTAAAAGTATGTTTGCTTATGACATTTTTGCAATTCGGGTACTCTTTGTCGTTACATAAGTAGTACCTTCGCACATTTTTGCAAATACAAAACGGCCAGTGCCGTTGAGGCTAATTCTATAAATAAATTTGGGTCAAAGCGTCACTTGGCACATTCTACAATTGTACGTTTGTTGTGCAAGGAACTATAAAATAATAATAGCAAATTGTAGGACATTTTTTTATGTACACAAAATATTTAACCGTGTAATTTTTTACCAATATAATCTAAAAATAAACAACTAAATTCCTGACTCTGTGAATCACGGAGATTCCTGAGAATAAATCGAATTCATCACGGAACAAATCAAAAGTACCGTAACAGTTGAATTATTTTAACCTATAAATTTGAATCGTAAATCATATATTGGTTTTGTGTCGTACACGTAGCTGGTCTGTATTTGCAATTTATCGTTACATTTTGTGAATAAATTTTAAAAAAATATCAGAATTTACAACCACACTGAATATTTATAAATTTTTATTTTAAACAACACTTTTACCTGAGTTTTGAGTACAAATTTCTTTTAATATAAAATCTAACTACACCACTGGACTAAGCACTCATTGAAAAGGTATATACCAAGTTTCATAGAAAAATTATGCATATTCAGAATTTTGTGGTAAGAAAAACCATATTCTTATGAAGTCATATTTTTAGTCAAGTTGTCTACGGAATAAACTATCAAAAATTACACTAATTATCATATTTTTACTATTAATTTAAGTATAGTATAATTAATACAGTATTATTAGTATAATATTCCAGTATTGTTGAAAAATAAAATAATATATGTTATTTTTAATTTACTTAATTAATAATATAAATATATAAGAATATGATTTTTAATCTGAATATGTATATTTTTTTATGAAAATTGGTATATACCAAACTTAATGCTTAATCCAGTGGTGTAGTTAAATTTTCTATAAAATGTAAAATGAGGTTATGTTGGTAAATTTTAAGCTTATCCAAATATGTTACTAATGAAAACAATTTTTTAATCTTCTTTTGAATAGTACTATACAATTACAAAATAATGTGTTAATAAAATTTTATTATTTATGTGAATAATTAAAAAATGTCAAAAAATTACTGAACTGAACAAATTGAAAATTTGTGCATCAGATTCATCATTTATTTGGTCATTTTTACGTTCAATAAAATAATCCATTTAAATAATAAAAATATAAACAATAAAATATTATTAAATGGTAATAAATTGGGATGGCGATGTGGTCTATCATTTACTCTTGTGACAAATATTTCGTCAATGTTGATTTTATTTAGAAAAATAGAAAACATTAATGTTTTAATTGGTAATGTCCATGGACTATCCGATAATGGTAATGTCAGTGTATACGATGTGACCAAAAATGATTGACCGAAGCAAATGTATCAATAAAATCATACTGATTTCGTTTAAAATGCTGGTAAATTTTGCAACAGACACGTTGTTTCCAAAGTAATCTGGAATATTTATGTAGGTGATTCATCGTTTAATTTTATGATGAAAAGTTCCTATAAACATGGGTCGTATGTTCAATCATTGTTGTGATATGGGATTTTCCCAACTTCAATTTATTATATAAACAAAAAAGCTTTTTTAACTAGAAGTCAAAATCTAAGGAACAGCTTTTTAGTCCAGCAGGAAATTAATTCACCTTAGAAGGAAGTTGTCGAAGCCACTGTGACAGAGTCTATTATTTTTCAGTAAACCCTATTTACATATCGTAGTTTAATGATGGAAATATTGATTAATTATCACTTTAGAATTTATAATTTTTAATATAACTACTGTTTTTAATATTTATGCTAATTATAAAGAAGTAAAAATAATATTTTACTACATAAAATTAGTTAAATGCAACAGTAAATAAAAAGTGGTAATGGAAGAGTTTATTTATGCTAGTTTGACCCCAAAATTCTTACAAAAATAATACAACGTTGCGTATCTTCAAAATCATTCATTTTTTCGAGATTATGTCAAGTCAAAAAATAATTTAGGTGAAGTTTTGTGTACTTTTGATCAATTTGTAATAGAGATGCTCTCATTATTTTAATGAATGATTTTTCTAGATTTTATAAATTTAAATGTAATTCACTCAATATTTATACTAATTGTGAAGAGATAAAAATAATATTTCACTACATAAAATTAGTTAAATAAAAAATGATAATAGAACAGTTTACTGCTAATCCTGCAAATGAAAAACAATGTTATATATCTTCAAACTTACTCACATCCTTTTTTCGAGGTTATGTCATGCCGAAAGTATAATGTAATAGTTAAATTAGTACACAATTCTCAATTATTTTTGATATCACATTTGGTTAAAGTTAAAAAAAGTCTCAATAAAAATGTTTTTGAAAAGCTGCTATTTGTTAAATTGTTACAAATATTTTAAACAAAAAAAAATGTTTTATACTGTATATTTTAAAATATATATGTTACACTAGTATTATAATATTATTAAGATGTTATAATAGTTTATTTGTTTGTTATATATTATTTAATAGATATGTGAACACTGCGGCTACACAAGCATAATTGTGAAGGAAAACAATTTTGTTTGATAACAAACAAATAAAATTATTTATTATATTTGAAAAGGAATTAGTAAGTAGGTAAATCACAGTTTTATTACACAGTTAAAAATTAACTTTATTTGTACACTAAATAGTAATTTATCGATACTGCATTTACAACATGAATAACTGTAAACGTGAACATTCCGTTCCGTTTATTCCGTCGCAAAGTGAGTTTATAAACGACGTTGGCAATTTTTTAAGTATACATATATGTATTTGCTAATTGAAAATTAAGTAATTTCAAATTTGTATGTTTAATCAAAACCATGATCGTTGTAATTAAAAGTAATTAATTAATTAAATAATGCCATATAAATAAAAAGCACATTATTAAATAACTTCCTCTAACACAAGAATATTATTTTTTGTAAACTTAAATGTAATTAATTAAAAAAGGAATGTTGCAGCCTAAAATATTATAAGTTGTTAGTAACTTTTAGACATTATTTTCATATATACATTTTACATAATTAAAATTTAATTTAACATTCCATAATTATATGAAAAGAAATCATTATGAATTAAGAAAATGTATTAGATGTTGAAAACATATTCTCAAGTCTATTATACTTATTTAATCCTAAAAATGAATAATTGTTATGGGAGAATTTTTAAGATATCCTTTTTTTAATAAAATAATTGTTCCTTTCAATTTTTTTCAAATATTTATAAAATATAAATATTATTTAACATTCTACAAATATATTTTAGCATTTTATGAATATTTTTTGACAACATATATACACATAATAATATATTCTTATTTCAAGTATTATTTATTTAATTATAGTAATTTAAACTTTTAATATAATATTTTTAAAATAGATCTTTTAAAACATTACTAATTTTAAACAAAAAGAAATGGACGATCAAAGATACTTTAAATTTCAATATTTGATATGAAAATAACATTAATTATTCCAAATTAATTTATAATTGAATAAGAAATGTTACCGTCAAAATTGTTTAATTTTTAAACTCAATTTTAGAAAATGGTTTTTATACAATATACTTTTATTTATTTAATTATAATATTTTTATATATAGTAAGGTCTTTTAAGACATTATTAACAAAAAATTATCCCTCAAATAATGGACGATGAAAATAATACTAATTATTGTACAATAAATTTATAAATGAATAAGAAATTTTACTGTCAAAATTACCTATTTTTTAAAATCAATTTTATAAAAAAATTTTCTTAATTTTTTATAATATATATTGTATTAATTTAAGGTATTTTAAAACATTATCAATTTTAAATAAAAATTACCTCCCAAATAATGGATGATTAAATTTAAATATTTGTTAAATATTGAATAAGAAATGTTACCGCCCAAAATTGCCTTATTTTTAAAATCAATTAATTATTAATTTTTATTCGATAAATTATTATTTCAAGTACTATTTATTTAATTGTGATTATTTAAACTATCAATGTAGTATTTTTAAAAAATAAGGGTCTCATAAGACATTATTAATTTTACCCTCTAAGTAAAGGACGATTAAAAAAAATGTTATAAAAATAACATTAACTATTGTAAATTTTTATATAATAAATTTATATTTAAAGTATTATTTATTTAATTACAGATATATAAACATTCAATTTAATATTTTTAAAATATATAAATGTCTTTTAAGACTTTATTAATTTTAAACAAAAATTACCCCCCAAATCATGGACGATTAAAGGTATTTTAAATTTCAATATTTGTTAGGAAAATAACATTAATTATTGTAAAATAAATTTATAATTAAATAATAAATGTTTCCGCCTAAAATTGTTTAATTTTTAAAATAAATTTTTTGAAAATTATTAAATTTATATAATATATTTTTATTTCAAGTCTTATTTATTTAAATCTAGACTCAACATAGTATTTTTAAAATATAAAATATAAATTAGAGAATATCTCAATTATTTATTAAGATTTTAATATTTATTTATTTAATACAGTATTATTTATAATACTTATCGATTGATAGTATATAAAATTTCAATATCTAATTAAAAGAAGTCAGTTAATTAAATATAATCATATGAATAAAAAATATACTATAAAATAGGTTTCATAAATAATATGTCACAAAATTAAATGAATTAATTGTAAATTACATAAAAATATGTTACCAAAATTATAATATTTCTTTGAACTTTTTGTATATTTGAATTGATTTATAATATCCATTAAATAAAATAATAGTTAGTTAAATAAATATAATCATATAAATAAAAAGCTTACTATAAAATATGTTCCATAAACAATATGTCACTAAATTAAATGGATTAATTCTAAATTACATAAAAATATTTTACTAAAGTTATAATTTTTCTTTGAGTTTTTCTGTATTTGAATTGATTTTAAAGTTAGTTAATTAAATATATAAGTTAGTTAATTAAATATATCATATAAATAAAAAGCTTACTATAAAATGGGTTCCATCAACAATATGTCACTAAATTAAATAGATTAATTGTAAATTACATAAAAATATGTTACCAAAGTTATGATATTTCTTTGAACTTTTTGTATATTTGAATTGATTTATAATATCCATTAAATTAAATAATAGTTAGTTAAATTAATATAATGATATAAATAAAAATTTTACTATAAAATAGGTTCCATCAACAATATGTAACTAAATTAAATGGATTAATTCTAAATTAAATAAAAATATTTTACTAATGTTATGATTTTTCTTTGACCTTTTTCAACGTTAGTTAATTAAATATATCATATAAATAAAAAGCATACTATAAAATAGGTTCCATAAATAATATATCACTAAATTAAATGGATTAATTCTAAATTGTATATTACTAAAGTTATGATTTTTCTTTGAACTTTCTTTATTTGCATTGATTTTTAATATACATAAAATTACATTACAGTTAGTTAATTAAATATTATCATATAAATAAAAAACTATAAAATAGGTTCCATAAATAATATGTCACAAAATTAAATGAATTAATTGTAAATTACATAAAATTATGTTACCAAAGTTATGATATTTCTTTGAACTTTTTGTATATTTGAATTGATTTATATTATCCATTAAATTAAATAATAGTTAAATAAATATAATGATATAAATAAAAATCTTACTATAAAATAGGTTCCATCAACAATATGTAACTAAATTAAATGGATTAATTCTAAATTAAATAAAAATATTTTACTAATGTTATGATTTTTCTTTGAGCTTTTTTAAAGTCAGTAAATTAAATATATTATATAAATTAAAAACATACTATAAAATAGGTTCCATAAATAATATATCACTAAATTAAATGGATTAATTCTAAATTGTATAAAAATATTTTACTAAAGTTATGATTTTTCTTTGAGCTTTCTATATTTAAATTGATTTTTAATATACATAAAATTACATTACAGTTAGTTAATTAAATATTATCACATAAATAAAAAAATATTATAAAATAGGTTCAATAAATAATATATCTCTAAATAAATGGATTAATTCTAAATTATATAAAAATATTTTACTGAAGTTATGATTATCCTTTGAGCTTTTGCTATATTTGAATTAATTTTAATTAAATCCATTAAATATAAAGAATTATATATATTTTATAATAAACTAATTTCAAATGACTTAAAATAGGTGTGAAACAATAAATTTAGAAATAATTCTAATCTAATCGCTTTTGTTTTCCAATCAGAACCAAACAAGGCAAATAACGATAAACGTAATAATGGTACGTGCCTCAATCTAATTCAATTTCAACGCAATAAACTGGCACCGATTTAAATAGACGACATTAAAAATTAATAGCTACAATTTAAAAAAGCAGTAAAGCAATAAAATAGAATGACACTTACAAGAAACGATTGTGCGTTGACCCACTGAATATATTTTTAAACAGTCTCACTTGAACAGGAGCGGAATCCTTGAACCGAAACGCCTCAATAATAATAATAATAATAATAATAATAATTCAGTTTGACACTTTCACCAACCGAACAACTGACTAATCTGAGTGTATGTGTGTGTGCAGCGCGCGTAACCGGCCTCGATTTTCGGTTTTGCCGTTTCAGTATTTCAGAATCCGCAAAATGAGAATGGTTACACCCGCCAAGATGCTCACGAACTAAGCGCGAAAAGCGCTTGCGCCCATCTACGTCGTACCGTAATCAAGTTGCACGGCCGAACAAATGCAACGCAACTATGCGCGCACGCGCACCGCCCACCTGCCATCTCGCTCGCATCGTATGGTGCGACGCATCGTCCGTCTCCGTTCACGCGTCCGTAGACCGAGTGGCCATTACGGACGAACGTTTTCATGGGTTTTCAGGCCCGGAATTCGGATTGATATATGTATTTTAGTGATCATTAGTTATTTTTAATTTATTGCACTCAGACACAACACCTGTTTTTAAATGCGATGTCATTTCGGTGGACGCGTTCGCTGCGGCTCGTTTATTGTGTATAAAATCGTTGAAAAGAGTACATAGTAGTTAATTTTTCACAATAAGAGTTTATGGTGGGAAGAATAATTCTACGTGAAGTATGTAAACAAATAGTAAAATTCACGGTGATGGTAGATGTGTTGGGTCATTATTATTCGTATTTGATTATTGTTAATAGCTCGTTTAAAATACGCATTTTATTTATTATTATCACTTACTGTAACTAACTGTATTTAAATGTAATATTTATCACTTGAAATTATAGTTATATAAAATAAATTAAATTAAAACATCAATAATAAAAAATATTTTATTTCCTAAATAATAATAATAATAATATTAATAATTAAATAAAACAAGTTTTTATTGTTTACACAAAAAAGAAGATTGCTTTATTCTATAATTAAGCTAAAATTATTATAAAAAATAATTTAACTCACTTTATCTAATCAATAACTAAATTTATACATTTTTTATGCTATATACAATAATTTAATGTTTATCATTTCTTCTAGACAAATGTTTAATTTTTAATTTTGATGATATTATTATTATTATTTAGGGTGTTAAACTAAATTTTTGTAAGTGACTTTTTAAGACATCAATATCTAATTTACAATTCTTTAATTATAATAAAAGCTTTTATATGTAATTCTTTCAAAACCATAATAATGGGATTCTAAATTATGTTCTCTATACTATAAATAAATAATAATGATTGAAATTTTAAATACATTCCAATAATTATCATTAATATTTGAGAGAGATAGAGAAAATTAGAAAAAAAATATTTATAACATCATTAACAGTTATTATAATATTATAAATTATAATCCATAAAATAAATATTGTTCAATAGCCGCAAGCGATTTATTTTTAACTCATAATGTCCAAAAAAAAATTACTTCTCTTCTTTACGACAATCTTAATAATAATTATAGGTTTATAATTTGTATTTTATAAAATAAATATGAATAAAAATTGTTCTAAATATGAGAATTCTTTTTTAATTCATTATGTATTTAAAAAAATACTTTTTATTAATACTACCTTTCAAATATCATAAAAAATCTTTCAGATAAATTATGTAAAATATGAAATTGAAGTTCTAAATACAATGATTCTTCTTTAATTCATTATGTATTTAAGAAAATACTTTTTATTAATACTACCTTTTAAATATCATAAGAAATCTTTCAGATAAATTATGTAAAATATGAGATTGAAGTTCTAAATACAAGAATTCTTCTTTAATTCATTATGTATTTAAGAAAATACTTTTTACTAATACTACCTTTTAAATATCATAAAAAAATCTTTCAGATAAAATATGTAAAATATGAGATTGAAGTTCTAAATACAAGAATTTTTATTTAATTCATTATGTATCTAAGAAAATACTTTTTATTAATACTACCTTTCAAATATCATAAAAAATCTTTCAGATAAATTATGTAAAATATGAAATTGAAGTTCTAAATACAATGATTCTTCTTTAATTCATTCTGTATTTAAGAAAATACTTTTTATTAATACTACCTTTTAAATATCATAAGAAATCTTTCAGATAAATTATGCAAAATATGAGGTTGAAGTTTTAAATACAAGAATTCTTATTTAATTCATTATGTAGTTAAAAAAATACTTTTTATTAATACTACCTTTTAAATATCATAAAAAATCTTTCAGATAAATTATGTAAAATGTGAAATTGAAGTTCTAAATACAAGAATTCTTATTTAATTCATTATGTAGTTAAAAAAATACTTTTTATTAATACTACCTTTTAAATATCATAAAAAATCTTTCGAATAAATTATGTAAAATATGATATTGAAGTTCTAAATACAAGAATTTTTCTTTAATTCATTATGTATTTAAGAAAATACTTTTTATTAATACTACCTTTTAAATATCATAAAAGATCTTTCAGATAAAATATGTAAAATATGAGATTGAAGTTCTAAATACAAGACTTTTTATTTAATTCATTATGTATCTAAGAAAATACTTTTTATTAATACTACCTTTTAAATATCTTAAAAAATCTTTCACATAAATTATTTATGGCAACCTTAACAATAATTATAAGGTTTATTCAATAAAAAAATATTGTTCAATAATTACAATTATTTTTTTATGTCGTTAAAAATTACTTATAACCTTCAAATATTCAAAAATCTTTTTACCTTTCTACCTTAAATTAATTATAGGTTTACAATTTGTATTCTATAAAATAAATATGAATAAAAATTGAAATTCAAAATACTTACAATCAAGTTTTTTTTTTAATTTATCATATATTTAAAAAGAATTTTTATTAATATTATCCTTTAAATACCTTAAAAATCTTTTAGATAAATTATTTATGGGAATCCTGGAATAATTACAAAAATATAAAATTTATTCCATGAAATAAATATTGTTGAATAAATACAATTATTTATTTCTTTTAACACACAATACCCAACATTTAAATATTCAAAAATCTTTCTTAAGACTTCCTTAATAATTGTTATAAGTTAATAATTTGTATTTTTTAAAATAAATATGTATAAAGATTCAAATTCTAAGTACCTACAATCGAGATTTTTTTTTTCAAATTTATTATGTATTAAAAAAAAATTATTATTAATTCTACCCCTTAAATACATTAAAAAATCTTTCAGATAAATTATTTATAACCACCCTGTCAATAATTACAAAATTATAAATTTATTTCATAAATATCCATTCAAATTATATTAATTATAGGTTCATAATTTGTATTCTATAAAATAAATATGAATAAAAATTGAAATTCTATTTACCACCAATCAATTTTTTTTTAAATTTATTATGTATTTAAAAAGTAAATTTATTAAATACCTTAAAAATTCTTTCAGATAAATTATTTATTGCAATTCTAACAATAACTACAAAATTATAAAAGTATTGAATAGCTGCAATTATTTATTTCTTTTTTAACTCATAATATCCCATAAAAAATATTTATATTCGTCAAATCTTCAATCTTTCTTACGGTTTAGTTTATTATTTGAATTTTATAAAATGAATATGAATAAAAAAAATTCTAAATACCTACAATAGAGGTTATTATTAATACTACGTTTCAAATATTAGAAAAAAACTTTTTAGATAAATTATGGTTATCTAAATAATGATGATTATAAATTATACTCCATCAAATAAATAATATAAATATTTATTATCAACAACAAATTTCTAAATTTTTTTTTTAGAATAAAAGTTTTAAAAATCCATTTTAATTTTTAAAATCATAAAAAATATTTATTAATTTATTTTAATTAATTTTTTAATATATTCATCTGGTTAATTTTAAAATTAAATTTCTAGTTCTATAGGCTATCATTATTTATAATAATATATAAAATTTTCCCAAAGTGGGTAGTCAAAATTTGCATATATGATGTTATTTAAACTATTAAGATTTTTATATTCTTTGCATAATTTTTAAGAAATATTAATTAATTCTCATGGACGTTTTCGAGACATTTCAGATTTAATATTCAAAAAGAGTAGGTGCACCCCCAAAATATATGTTGCTGTAACAATATTGAAAAAGTTAGAAATAAAAAAAATAGATTTTAGATGTCGCATTTTTTCTTTCAGGAGAAATTTTTGAAAAGGAGTTTATTTAGATTTCTTGCTGTGTTAAATTTAGACCACCCATTTTAAAAACACCTTGTATAATATATGTATAATAAAACATGATTTAATATAATAGATTGTTTATTTTCCTCATTTAAGAAATAAGAATGTTCAAATATAAATAAAAAGTTTATTTAATATATACTATAAAAATAATTAACAAAAATATAATTGTAACAAATGTAAAAAAAACTTTTCCATTTTAATTAATTATAAAATCGACAGTTCAGTAACTTTTGGTTGATTTATATTTATGGCTTATTTTGTTGCTAATTAAGAAAAAAATCCATATGCAGTTTATGTCTGATATTAAAAATAATAACCAAACAATGTACAAAAATCTGCATCTGTAAACAAATAAATTAAGTTGTTTTAAAGTTTATAGCCTTATAATTAATTAGTTTGTAATGTAAATAGGTGTCTTTATTAATGTTACAATAAATCATAAATGTTTAATTTAATGTCATATAATAAATTAACTTTTATTGTATACACATGTGCTAATGAAGTGATTAATATTTTTACAATAAAAATAACAAATAATATAGTAAAAGACAAAAATGTGTAAATTAGAAAATGTCCATCCACATCGGGCAGGTAAGTTTTAAAGGCCAGAACGTCCTTCTTCGTGCACACGGATCTATTTAAAATGCGGTGCAGTTTAGTGACAATGCTGTACAGTTGCTGTGACGCCATAAAATTTTCGAACCATATGAAGTGGATGTGTTTCTGTAAACAAACACCGACGACCGTCGACTGTTTGGATTTTTAGTATGGAAATGACCCGACAAAGGTCGCTTGGGCACAGTAGGAGCTGCTCTAAAAATAAAACCCGAAGAGGGCTTTCTAAACATTACGAGTTGGATGCGTCTTACACAACATATAATGACACATATTTTTTTTCTTGTTAATCACTGATTTTGTGGAACTGTTTTAAGTATCGTAAGTTATAAAATAAACAATCGATGTTTTTGTTAAATGATGACGGTGTTTGCGTTTTTTTACATGAATTGAGAGATTATCGAAGTATTTCCTGTGTAACCTTGAAGCATCCTTCATTTACACCTTCACAAGGTTGTATTAATTTAATATGACTAATTTTCAAGACAAATATTGAAGTAACTCCAAGAAGTCTGCAATGTTCAAAGTATATTATGTCTTTATTTTATTACGACATTATAAAAACTTATTTTTTTCAAGTTTTATTGAAAATTAATACCTACTAACGACTTTATACTGATGATATCAGAATAGGATGTAAATTTAACAGCCAACAATAACCATAATTAAGTTAATCGTTACGACTACTAAGCAGTTCATTCATAACGACACGAATTTATGACTATTTAAATAATTAATTGACAAAGTTTATTTATTTGCTTAATTAGTTTAAAGCAAATCACGTAACCCCAAACCCATTACAAAATATATTTTAATTATTTAACGACAGTTGCATGAAAAGATTTAATAAGACACGTGTATAAAAATCATTGTTGTTAATTTGTCATGTTTGTCTAAGTAATTTGTTAATTAAAATATTTTTACTCATCAATATTAAAGTTACTAAATAAATTATAAAATATTAAATATTTTAGTTTCTTTAATTTTAAATTAAATATATTAACTTATAAAAATTAATTAAATTCAATTAATTGTGATTTTAATTTTAAAATATACAAATTTATAGATTTTTTTAATTTAATATTTTAATATTCATTTTTTAAATATTTATATATATTTGATTGTTTATTTTGAATTAAATATTTTATAGATTTTGAAATTAAATACTTCATTTTTTAGGTTAAATTAAATATCGTATTGTTTATTTTAAATTAAATATTTTAATTTCTTTTAATTTAAATCAATAAAATTAAATATGTCATTGTTATTTTAATTTTAATTGAAATAAATATGTTATTGTTGTTCTATTTTAGATTAAATTAAATTAAATTTGAATTGGTTGATTAATTTTAATTTAAACATTTTATTTATTTTTAACTTTAAATTAAATGTTTTATTGTTTTTAAAATTTTAAATCAAATTCTTCATTTTTTAAGTCAAATTAAATATTGTATTTGTTTATTTTTGTATTTTTAAAATGAATATTTTAATTTCTTTTAATTTATTTTATTGTAATTTTAATTTTAATTGAAAAAATTATTACAATTAAAATTAAAATTACAATAAAATATATTAAAAGTATGTATATTATGTATTTTATATTTTTTAATAATAATTAAATATTAATATGTTTAATTTAAATGAAATATTTTATATTTTTTTATTTATTTATATATTTACTGTTTTTATAATTTTAAGTAAGTTTATATATATATTTTTAGATTTAAATTAATTTAAATTAAATATTTTATTGTTTATGTGTGTTGTTTTTTATTTTAAATTAAATATTTTTTAGTATTTTTAAATTTTAATTATTAAAATTATTATTTTTCTATTTTAAATTAAACTAAATTAAATTTGAATTAATTTATTAATTTTAAATTAAAATTAGACATTTGATGTTCTTTTTTAATCTTAAATTAAATATTTTATTGTTTTTATAATTTTAAATAATTCAAATTCTTTATTTTAAATATTGTATTGTTTATTTTTTAATTTTAAATTAAAAATTTTAATTTCTTTTAATTTTAATTTAATATAAATTAAATATTTTATTATTATTTTAATTTTAATTATATATTATTATTTTTTTAAAATTAAATTAAATATTTTATTGTTTTTATATAATTTTAAATTGAATATTTAATTTTGTTTATAAAATATTTATATATTTACTGTTTTTATATATATTTTTTAATTTAAATTAATTTAAATTAAATATTTTATTGTTTATGTGTATTATATTTTATTTTAAATTTTATAATATTTTTAAATTTTGATTAAATATTTTATTGTTTTTCTATTTTGAATTAAACCGAGTTCAATTTGAATTAGTTAATTAATTTTAATTTAAATTAAATCCTTCATTTCTTAAATTAAATTAAATATTTTATTGTATTTATTTTAATTTTAAATTACTTTAATTTCTCTTAATTTAAATTAATATAAATTAAATATTTTATTTATATTAATTTTGTTGTTTCAATTTAAATTAAATTTATTTTTCTATTTTACATTATATATTTTATATTTTTAATACTTTTAATTTAAATGAAATAAGTATTTTATTTATTGTTTTTCCAATTTTACGTAATTTAGATTAAATATTTTATTATTTCTTAAAGTTTAAATTAAATATTATTTTTTTAATATCATTTATTGTATTTTTAATTTTAAATTAAATATTTTATTTTAATTTTATATACAGAACAATGCAAAAAACGAAATGT
This sequence comes from Aethina tumida, assembly GCF_024364675.1. Taxonomy (NCBI): domain Eukaryota; kingdom Metazoa; phylum Arthropoda; class Insecta; order Coleoptera; family Nitidulidae; genus Aethina; species Aethina tumida. The sequence continues at coordinate 6,394,563 of NC_065437.1, forward strand.
ATAGAGTGATATTGTTATCCAGCAGACAAAAATCATTAAAGGAAACAAATTTTATATTATGGTGAATTTTCCAAACTGCTCTTTAAAGCTAAATTTAAACGCCTTCACTTTTTTCCTTCAAACGTTCGTTTATGGAAATCAGAGGAATGTCATACTCTTCTTCCCTTTCAAAAGTTGACCAACATTTTTTAATAATTCCATAAACGGTCGTTTGTTATCGTACCAACACAGTCCGTTAATGTGATGTGAAACTTTTTCAAGTCTTCTGAAAGAATTTTTCAGAATATTCCCTTGATTAGGGTAATTTACATTTTGTGTGGCCAAGTGGGTACACTCCTGTCGTCATATTTAACAGATTTTGATAAATTTTAATTTAGGGATTCCCCCAAAATTCATAATTTCGACGATGTTAACAAATACGAACAACTTGAGTCATTGGAGGTTGAGTTATCAATTTAAAATTGACGCCATTGCAAACCAATTTCAATTGTGTTTAAAAATTCTGATATAATTTTAAGATTTGACATTACACTTTAAGTTACAGTCACGGTTACGTATGTGTGTACCCAATGAATATACTATACACGTGGTTGAGTATGTTATTCTGAAAAGATTTCATAACGGGAATTTAAAACGGTAATTAAATCCGGCAACAAAAGAATTCGCATCGAAACCCCTTAGTTATTTATTGGTTAAATAATATGTTGTTACAATGTAACTTAAAAATTATTACCCGATAAGAATACAATGCAGGGTCAGTCCAGTATTTAAATAAAGTCCCACAATGATGTGTTATCTCCTTTATAGCGTAAAGGTTGTAAAATTACTTGCTGTTCTGTGGTTGGTTAGTCGTAAAATATGAACAATATGTTTTAAATTATAGATTTTACAAAATAATTATTCACATGGTTGACCAAGACCAGGAGTGTTACACATAACACTTTGAAATACTTTTTTTTTAATAAAAAATAGGAGGAAACACCCAAGTATAACATATTTATATATCACCACTAAACAAAGAGGCACATTTCTGTTGGAACCCTCGATGGTGTTCATTTTCTTAAAACGGACAATGGCTTGATGTAAACTGACAGTGAACGATTTATATCTTTTTCAGTCAAGGTCCTTTTTACAGGTAATTTAGGCGATTGGTTCAATTTATGGTCAGTGTCCGCCATGATGGCACACAAAATTCCTCATTCTCAGATACCCAACCCAACCGATCCGATAAAGATCCAGTTTCGTTTCGAAGAAGCCCGACGGAAAAAAATTCAAATGGAACGTATCCTGTTTGGGTTTAATGGAAGCGGTTAATTTATTATTTTATATATGAATGATTTCCATTTTGAAATTGAAGGTTCATTTAAGTGTATTTTAAAAAATAAATGTGTCATGAAATAAACAAGTTAGATAAGTGTAAATAACTGTTAGTTTTATGTGTCTAATCTTATCCATTAGAGTACGCTCTATGTTTCACTAATATAATTCTTAACTATATTAACTATTAAGGGTAATAGAAACAAGGGGAGAATAATCGTAAAACTGGTCATTTTCTTAATGGTCTTTTGTTATGTCTAACTGTTTAGATGAAATATATATTACGGATGCTAAAATGTTTGAGGAAGTTTATAAAAATATTTCTAAAACTTGCCAAAAATTGTCTTTCAAAATATTAATTTTTTACATATATTTAACATAATTATTATTTTTATTTGTAGTTGAAAACTATTACTGCTGTTAACTTAGTAGTTATTAAACGTAGTCTATAAATAAAAATTATTTTATGTAATTTATTACCTTTCAAAAAGTCATAATTTAAAAATATTATATTTATGGAATCGTATAAAGTTATTTTTTGTTTATTTTAATTTAAAATATTACAAATAATTTATTTAACTATGTTTATACCTATTTTTTATTATTTAATATTTTTCCTTTTTTTAGTAAGATCTAAAATTAAACTTAGAAATCGTTTACAATTATAATGATACATTTTAATTTAGCTACAAAAAAAAATATTGAAATAGCTTATATTTAATATCAAATATTTTACAATTTTTATACAGTTTAAAATTATTGATTCCTTAGTTTTATACATTTATGAAAGTAAAAATAAAAAAATATTTTGTGTTAATTAATTTAAAATTACTACAAATAATTTGTAACTTCAATTTATGTAAACATTTTCAATTCTTTCATATGTACAGTATGTAGACATAATACGAGGTTATGAATTCTGCTTTATAAAAGAGAAAATGTAACATATATTAGTCATAAATAACTAAATACTAAAGTATTTATTATAAGAATTATGAATTCTAGTTAACTAGTTAAAAAAATAACATTACATAATACTTTCTGAAAATCCTTGTGTCTATTTTTTATTTATGGTTGAAAATAAAGGTTTAATTAATTTTTTTACCCTTTAAGTAATATTTAAGAATAAAAAATACAGTGCTATTAATTTAGAAGACACTCATAATTGTTTATGATGATTGTTTTAACTTTAAAATTAACAATACTGCAAAGAAATTAACGATTTTCTTTATTCAAAATTCATTATCTTGAAAACCTCTAAAAATAAAATAAAGTATTAATTTATGAATCGTTTATTATTGCTTCTGGGGTTTTTCTTTTTATATCCTCATCCAAAATTTAATAATACTGTTAAAATATAATTTATAGTTTTACACTTATGGAAATGTGTTAATTTATAAGTCATGTTATTTAGATATTTTTTTTTTATTTAGAATTTTTAATTTATATTTGAGGACATCTATTTTTAATTTTTGAATGATTTATTAAGATTTTTAAGTTAAGCATTAAGCAAAATTTATTTAATTTTAAAGTGAACACATCTCAAATAGTGAATTTTGCCTTCTTTTAAATTACTTTAATCAATTTAGCAAATGTGTTTATGTAACTACTTGTTAATTTTTAGGCTGCCAATTTATTCTTTGACATATCAGTCCAAAAATAATAAGCAATTTCTTTAATTTATTTACGAATATAATTAGAAATATATTATTTTATTTAGAAATTTTTTATTTATTTAGAATTTTTAATTTATACTTGTGGACATCTCATTTTAAATTTTTGTGGATTTATTTAATGAATAAAGATTTATTAAAACTTTTATGTTAAGCAATGACAGAATTTATTTGAAGTGTGGTCTTGTCGTCTTAATTTTAAAATGAATACATCTCAAATAGTGAATTTTCTCTTCTTCTAAATTACTTTAAACAGTTTATGTAACTACTTGTTAATTTTTTGGGCTGCCAATTTATTCTTTGACATATCAGTACAAAAATAATAAGCAAATTCTTTAATTTATTTACGAATATAATTAGAAATATATTATTTTATTTAGAAATTTTTTATTTATTTAGAATTTTTAATTTATATTTGTGGACATCGCATTTTAAATTTTTGTGGATTTATTTAATGAGTAAAGATTTATTAAAACTTTTATGTTAAGCAGTGACAGAATTTATTTGAAGTGTGGTCTTGTAGTCTTAATTTTAAAACGAACACATCTCAAACAGTGAATTTTCTCTTCTTCTGAATTACTTTAAACAGTTTATGTAACTACTTGTTAATTTTTAGGCTGCCAATTTATTCTTTGACATATCACTACAAAAATAATAAGCAATTTCTTTAATTTATTTACGAATATAATTAGAAATATGTTATTTTATTTAGAAATTTTTTATTTATTTAGAATTTTTAATTTATACTTGTGGACATCTCATTTTAAATTTTTGTGGATTTATTTAATGAATAAAGATTTATTAAAACTTTTATGTTAAGCAATGACAGAATTTATTTGAAGGGTGGTCTTGTCGTCTTAATTTTAAAATGAATACATCTCAAATAGTGAATTTTCTCTTCTTCTAAATTACTTTAAACAGTTTATGTAACTACTTGTTAATTTTTTGGGCTGCAATTTATTCTTTGACATATCAGTACAAAAATAATAAGCAAATTCTTTAATTTATTTACGAATATAATTAGAAATATATTATTTTATTTAGAAATTTTTTATTTATTTAGAATTTTTAATTTATATTTGTGGGCATCTCATTTTAAATTTTTGTGGATTTATTTAATGAATAAAGATTTATTAAAACTTTTATGTTAAGCAATGACAGAATTTATTTGAAGTGTGGTCTTGTCGTCTTAATTTTAAAATGAACACATCTCAAACAGTAAATTTTCTCTTCTTCTAAATTACTGTAAACAGTTTATGTAACTACCTGTTAATTTTTTAGGCTGCCAATTTATTCTTTGACATATCAGTACAAAAATAATAAGCAATTTCTTTAATTTATTTACGAATATAATTAGAAATGTGTTATTTTATTTAGAAATTTTTTATTTATTTAGACTTTTTAATTTATACTTGTGGACATCTCATTTTAAATTTTTGTGGATTTATTTAATGAATAAAGATTTATTAAAACTTTTATGTTAAGCAATGACAGAATTTATTTGAAGGGTGGTCTTGTCGTCTTAATTTTAAAATGAATACATCTCAAATAGTGAATTTTCTCTTCTTCTAAATTACTTTAAACAGTTTATGTAACTACTTGTTAATTTTTTGGGCTGCAATTTATTCTTTGACATATCAGTACAAAAATAATAAGCAAATTCTTTAATTTATTTACGAATATAATTAGAAATATATTATTTTATTTAGAAATTTTTTATTTATTTAGAATTTTTAATTTATATTTGTGGGCATCTCATTTTAAATTTTTGTGGATTTATTTAATGAATAAAGATTTATTAAAACTTTTATGTTAAGCAATGACAGAATTTATTTGAAGTGTGGTCTTGTCGTCTTAATTTTAAAATGAACACATCTCAAACAGTAAATTTTCTCTTCTTCTAAATTACTGTAAACAGTTTATGTAACTACCTGTTAATTTTTTAGGCTGCCAATTTATTCTTTGACATATCAGTACAAAAATAATAAGCAATTTCTTTAATTTATTTACGAATATAATTAGAAATGTGTTATTTTATTTAGAAATTTTCTATTTATTTAGACTTTTTAATTTATACTTGTGGACATCTCATTTTAAATTTTTGCGGATTAGTGAATTTTCTCTTCTAAATTATTTTAAACAGTTTATGTAACTACTTGTTAATTTTTTAGGCTACCAATTTATTCTTTGACATATCAGTACAAAAATAATAAGCAATTTCTTTAATTTATTTACGAATATAATTAGAAATATATTATTTTATTTAGAAATTTTTTATTTATTTGGAATTTTAATTTATATTTGTGGATTTTTGTGGATTTATTTAATGAATAAAGATTTATTAAAATTTTTATCTTAAGCAAATACAGAATATATTTGAAGTGTGGTCTTGTCGTCTTAATTTTAAAATGAACACATTTCAAATAGTGAATTTTCTCTTCTTCTAAATTACTTTAAACAGTTTAAGTAACTATTTGTTAATTTTTTAGTCTGCCAATTAATTCTTTGACATATCACTACAAAAATAATAAGCAATTTCTTTAATTTATTTATGAATATTATTAGAAATATATTATTTTATTTAGAAATATTTTATTTATTTAGAATTTTTAATTTATATTTGTGCACATCTCATTTTAAATTTTTATGGATTTATTTACTTAATGAAGATTTATTAAAAAATTTATACTAAGCATCGACAGAATTTATTTGAAGTGTGTCTTACTTTAAACAATTTAGCAAATGTGTTTATGTAACTACTTGTTAATTTTCTAGACTGACAATTTATTCTTTAAGATAATAATTCAAAATTAATAAGCAATTTTTCTGATATGTTTGTGAATAAATTAGAAATATTTTATTTATAATTTTTAATTTACATTTGTAAGCATCGACAAAATTTATTTAAAGTGTGGTCTTGTCTTAATTTTAAAATTAACAAATCTCAAATATTAAATTTGATCTAATATAAGCAAATTTATTTATGTAACTATTTGTTAATTTTTTAGGTTAGCCATTTATATTTTGAGATATTAATGTAAAAACACAATTTTTCTAAATTATTTTTAATTTTTATATGAAATTATTTAATGAATAAAGACGATTTATTAATTTTCTTATTTTAGGTATCGAGAGAATTTATTGTTGCTCTTCTCGTTTTAATCTTATAATTAACAAAACTTCAATAGATTTGTAAATTTGTTTCTATTATTATTTTTACATTTAAGAAACTAATCATTTAATTTAGTTGTTATTTTGATTTAAAATGCCTACATATCTTGATCATGCCCTAATAAATAATGATTTTGTGAATTTCTTTCTGCAAAATGTTTTACCAACAACAGAACTAAGCTTGCTAGACAGCATCTGCAGTAGAATCGAAGGAATATCTGTTAGCTCTTCTCCTCTCACTAACTCAGCAAGCACCACAACCACATCAGCCATTCCCCTCATTCAATAACACATCGTTCCGTCTATCTTCCAGAGAAAGGATTTCCTGTACGTCGATGAGAGGAAAAAAAAAGGAGAACAGCCGAATCCGCTGCGCCGAAACACTTGCATCTCAGCACTTGGCGTCGGTCGTAGATCAAGGCACGCCGTGACAGGGCTCCGAACAATGGACCAATGAGCGTTGGCGTGCTTATCGACCCGATCTGCGGAGCACATCAAGCAACCAGGCACAACCATCACCAAGGCAACCGGTAATCTTGCCCGCTTCGGTTTCGGTGCAGCCGGGAAATACGGGGGGCCGACGGTCCGTAAACCGTGGAAAGTTGCCGGCTACGCCGTTTCGGGAGGGATGCTGGTTCCGTTCTGAATTTAGGGTGGATGTGTTTTATGAGGGGAAGAATGGAATGTGTATTTACTATTAATCTTATTCATTGATACTTGCATTTTATGTTTTTCATACATTAATAACAAATAAATAACATATAATTATATAACGTTTACATTTATTATTTTAATAAATAATTAGTTGCATAAGAGAAAATAAAAAAGAATTTATTTTTTAGCCTGATTAATTTATACAAAATTAGTTTATATATTATCATTGTTAAGTTTTATTTTTTGTGTACTAACTTTTATAAATTAGTACATATAAACAATTTTTGTTTTAGATAATAAATTTAAGGTATTTAATTGAAAACATAAAATATACAAAATTAATGCTATAATTATTTTATGTATGATTTGTATCTACATATTATTTTTTAAAAAATTTTTTCTTTACATGAATTATTATAATTATGATTTTAATCTACAATTTTTGTAGTAAAATTTGTACCAAAATCACATAATATTTATGATAATATTGATTTGTAATAATGATAAAGATATAACTGTAATGACATTTATATCTTTATGTAAATAAATGTACTTTAAATCACAAATATAATGTATTTAATGCAGTTGATTGGTAATAAAAGAAGTAAAATTATTATTATGATCGTTTTTTTGTGATTTATAACTACATATTATTTTCTAAATAATAATTTTTTCTACTCTTATTGTGAATAATATTACAAAGTAAAAAGAAAATGCAATAATACACGAATATTATTCATATAATCATGATTTTAACATTTTTTTTTATATTTATTTTGTACCATAAAGATATAACTGTCATTTATAATAATGTAGACTTTAAAATATGTACTTTAAATCACAAATATAATGTATTTAATATAGTTGATTGGTAATAAAAGAAGTAAAATTATTATTATGATCGTTTTCTTTTGTGATTTATAACTACATATTATTTTTTAAAAAATAATTTTTTCTACTCTTATTGTGAATAACATTACAAAGTAAAAAGAAAATGCAATAATACACGAATATTATTCATATAATCATGATTTTAACATTTGTTTATATTTATTTTGTACCATAAAGATATAACTGTCAATTAAAATAATATAGAGTTTAAAATATGTACTTTAAATCACAAATATAATGTATTTAATGTAGTTGATTGGTAATAAAAGAAGTAAAATTATTATTATGATCGTTTTCTTTTGTGCTTTATAACTACATATTATTTTTTAAAGAATAAGTCTTTCTATTCTTATTGAGAACATTACAAAATAAAAAGAAAATCCAATAAAAATAGTACACGAATATTATTCCCATAATCATGATTTTAATTTACAATTTGGAAATATTTTTGTAAAATAATTACATAACTGGCATTTATAATAATATAGGCATTAGAGTTTATATTTTAAATCACAAACATAATGAATGTATTTAATGTATTTGATTGGTCATAATATATGTAAAATTATTATAATAATCGTTTTATTTGTAATTTTTAACTACATATTATTTTTTAAAAGATAAGCCTTTCCATTCTTATTGAGAATAACATTACAAAATAAAAAGAAAATGTAATACAATTTAAAATTTGTATTATAATCATAAATATAATGTATTTAATGTATTTGATTGGTAATAAAAGATGTAAAATTATTATTATAATCGTTTTATTTGTGATTTATAACTATATATTATTTTTTAAAGGACAAGCTTTTCCATTCTTATTGAGAATAAAATTACAAAATAAAAAGAAAATATAATAAAAAATAGTACACGAAGATTACTCCCATAATCATGATTTTAATCCACAATTTTTTAAGTATATTTTGTACCATAATGGTATTTATAATAATATAGAATTTAAAATTTGTATTATAATCATAAATATAATGATTTAATGTATTTGATTGATAATAAAAGATGTAAAAGATGTTCATTATTATAATCGTTACAATTTTTTAAATATATTTTGTACCATAATCACATAAATGGTAGTTATAATAATATAGAATTTAAAATTTGTATTATAATCATAAATATAATGTATTTAATTTATTTAATTGATAATAAAAGATGTAAAATTATTATCATAATCGATTTTCTATTCTTATTGAGAAAACGTTAAAAAATAAAAACAAAATGCAGCAAAAAATAATACACGAATATTATTCCCTTAATCATGATTTGATATAATGTATTTAATGCATTTGATTGATAATAAAATATGTAAAATTATTATTATAATCGTTTAATATATTTTTTTAAAGAATAAGCTTTTCCATTCTTATTGAGAATAACATTACAAAATAAAAATAAAATGTAATTAAAATAGTATACGGAGATTATTAATCATCATATAAATTATGTATTTAGTGTATTTGATTGATAATAAAAGATGTAAAATTATTATTATAATCGTTTTATTTGTGATTTACAACAACATATTATTTTTTAAAGGATATTTTTTTCTATTCTTATTGAGAATAACATGATTTTAATCTATAATACAATTTTGAAATATAGTTTGTGTCAGAATCACATAACTGGCATTTATAATAACAATAAGGATTAAAATTTGTATTTTATATAAAAAATTTAATGTATTTATTGTCGTTATTTTGTGATACAACCATATATTATTTTTTAAAAGATACGATTCTCTATTCTTATTGAGAATAATATTAAAAAGTAAAAACAAAATGCAGTAAAAATAGTACATGAATATTATTCCTATAATCATGATTTTAATCTACAGAGAATCAAGAGAAATTAAAAAGAATTTATCTTTTTAGCCAGATTAATTTATAAATAATTAGTTTTTATATTATCCGGTTTTATTTTTTGTGTACTTACTTTTATAAATTATTGGTACATATAAACAGGATAAGTTTTTCTACTTTACATTACAAAATAAAAAGAAAATGTAGTAAAAAATGGTACACAAATATTATTCTCATAATAATGATTTTAATCTACAATTTTTGAAATATATTTTGTACCATAATCACATAACTGGCATTTATAATAATATAGGAATTATAATTTGTATTTTAAATCACAAATATAATGTACTTAATGTATTTAATTGGTAATAAAAGATGTAAAATTTCTGTTATAAACGTTTTATTTGTGATTTTCTACTATATATTATACAAGATTTTCAATTTTTATTGAGAATAAAACTAAAGATTATAAGGAAACTTTAAAATTGTGTAAATAAATATATATTTGGTCTAACAATTATAATTAGAGAAGTTAAACATTAATTTTTAAAGTTTTTTATTTCTGTTAAAAATAACATTAATATAATAATATACTTAGTTTGATATAATTTAAATAATAAGTTTTTATATTGTTATTATAATTAATATTAAAAATTAAAAGAAAATAATAAAATTTTTACAATTTTTAAAATATATTTTGAATATAAGTAATAATAAATATTTGCATTTAAGTGACCACATTTATAAAAATATGAATAAAATTATTACTACATTTTTTTAGGATATGCAATTATATATTTTTTATTGTTATTAGAGAGGAATTAAGGTAAGTATGAATATATTTTCTTTTCAAATTTAACTTCAAAATACAATATATCCTTATTATTAAATTACTTTTGTATTGTTATTTAGAATAACATTATTAAATAAAGAAACTGTAAAATTTAGTGAAAGGACATTATTTTAATTGATAATATCTTCCCATAATTATTATTTTAAATGTTAAAATTGTTTTGAGTTCGAACTTTAATTAATCGATAATGATTCTTTAGTTATTGGAAATTTTTAATAAGGTAAGTATAAATATATTTTTCTACTAAAATTAATATAGTTAATTAATAACCGTACACACTCCTATTTTTAAATTACTTTATATAATTATGTTTTAATTATAAATATACAGACTGTCAAGAAACGTAAACTCCCTGACCGAAACTAATTACTTATATTTTACGGTAATTTAAACGGAAAAATGATTTTAAATTAATTAGACTTACACATTTATTTAGAATATTATTTTCATTCTATTTATTATACTTAAAGATTTCAAATATATTTCTAAAATCATTTATTATTTAACAAAATATACAAATATAAAATAGATATTTCAATTCAAAAATTCATAGTTATATATTTTTACTACTAAAATATTATGTTTTAAACAAATTTTTTTAAATATTTTTTGTAAGCACACATTTTCATGAAATTTGTTAAACAATAGATTTTACAGTGCCGAATCTCAACCCATAATTAATAAAATTTAACCAGTTATAAGAAATAAACTTATTATTATAATTATGGAGTTATGGAGATAATTTACTACTAAGGTGATAGATTTGATTTTGGATTTTTCAACTTTTGGATTGAAGAAAAATAAACTATTTTTAATAAATTTATATATAATTATTACATATGAAGTATAAATATAAATATACACAAAATTGAATAATTTAAACTGCAAATATAATTTTCTTATATTATAATAAATACTATAATGTTTATTATTATAACATAACATTGTGTCGTGCATAAAAGAGACGTATCGAATCAATGAAGTGTAAAAATTTCATAGCGTACATGTTTGTTAATATTTTATTATTATTCTAATACACTAAAGAAAACAATTAAATTAAAAACTTTACAATTGAAAAGCTATATAATTAATTTTACAAATATTATAATTGAATGATTTATGGGACATAAAATTGAGCATGGCCAACACATAATTTTATTTTTTTCTATTAAAAATGTTTTATTATAATAAATAATTACTAATATAAAAATATAACAACAACAAATATAAATTATGGATTTTAGTTAATTAATAATTTTAGAGAAGTTATTCTATTAATTACTAATTAATAAATGCATATGAAATATTACAGTTATGCATAATTATTCAATAAAAAAAAATAAGTATCTATGTAGTAGTCAGATTTAAGTCAATTGACTGTTTTTAATTGATACATACATATCTATTGTATTTTAACTGAACAACACATTGACTAACTCCTCTGTTTATCATCAAGTCAGTCCCGTCGGTAAAACTACAGATCTTTTCAAACATATAAATATTTATGTACTATAACTACATTCGAACGGTCTAATAGACCTAAAACACTAGTTGTCAACACCAATATACATATGTTGTAATTTGTTATCTAAACAAAGTCTTTTGAATGTTTATTCGTGGTAATTGCCAAATCGGTGGAATAATTTATTTTACTTCAAACACTGTGGAACAAAAAGTTGGAAAATATTCAAAATGGTGGTATTAAAAGATGTTTATCTGTATTTTTAACTTATTTTGTAAAAATATAATCTAATAAACTAAAAATTTTTAAACATATATATTAATATAATTAAAACTGACAAAGACAATTAAAAAACAAGCTTCCTATTATAGATTTATTAGTATTAATTACTAATGCTTTGATATATAATTAATTTAAAAATTTTATTAATTAATTCTACATCCTCATTTTAGTAATCAAATTCATTTTTTTAATATAGCACTTAGACGGTGAAATTTTAGATTCATTTTATAATTACTGTAAAATCTTTATGTGTAAAATGTAATAAAAAACTTAAATCTTATACGATAATAAAAATACTTATTTAGTAAAATTTTAATTCAAAAAAATACGTTCTTAACATTTTTATAATATTATAATAGTTAATTCTAAATCTAATATTTTATTACAAAATTATTTAAAAAGTAAGATAAATTGTCAACTTTTTTTAGTAACATTAGGACATATTCTAAAAGTTTAATACACCATGCTCGTATGACTTAACTAGTAGTAAGTGACGGTAGGAAGATTGCTAAGTTTAATTCTCTCATAAAAGTTTTATGTGTGTGCTTAAAATTTTTATAATCAAAATGTTTTGATAATCCATATTCAATTAAATCCGAATCTGAAATTTTATTTAGAAATCGGATAAAACAAAAACTTGGAAATTTGTAATTATTTTCTGGAAATTGCTACTTTGTACTTCTATTGCTAAATTAGCAAATTTGATTTTTTTTAATTTAATTTTCTAAAAAATATCCTAAAATCAATGCCAAAACTCATCAACATCAAAATTAGAATCATGACCAACATTTGTTAAATTATAATAAAATTAAAATTGTTTAAAATTTAATTAACAAAAGTTGAATTATTTTGGAAATATATTATTTATATTCAATAAAAGTAATATTCATTAAAATTATAAAACATGTTACCAAATTTTTATAATTAAATTAATTTTTATAGTAAATATTTTTGAACTGATATATAAGAATATATTATAAGAAAAATTACAGAAACTTTCAGGAATTCGTGACTCACTTGAATTAATTTATTTTCCCACTGTAAAACTTTATCAAATTTACTTTATTATATTATTTATTATTATTATACTAATAATCATCAAGAAAATTATTGTTTGGCAAAATATTTTTAATTCAAAATTGTATCTAGTATATTTTAAAAAATTAATTTAAAAATGATACTTCATGTTTAGCTCTTGTAGTTTTATTTAAAATTAGAATTTGGGAATGAAATCTAACGAAGAATATAGAATCTTTCTTGACTCAGTTGAATTAATTTATTTTCCCATTGTAAAACTTTATCAAATTTACTTTAATCTGATTATCGTTTACATATTGTTAAAAGTAACCTGTTTCTATAAAATCAACAATTCTTGTTGTAGTTTCCTTTCAAAAATGGTAGAACAAGTTGCAATGTTTAGAATTGTAAATGCCAATTTAAACAATTGTTAAAATAGACAAACAAGTACAGATTTAAATTGTTAAGTATATTTAGAATAATTATAGAACTAAAATTTATTTTCGTATTATTATTCATTTTTAAAAAATTATATAGAAATCAAAATTATTTCAAAATTAGACATTTTCACACTTTTGAAAGTTATACTAATAATCGACAACAAAATTATTGTTTGGCAAAATATTTTTAATTCAAAATTGCATGTAATATATTTTAAAAAATTAATTTAAAAATGATACTTCATGTTCAGCTCATGTAGTTTTATTTAAAATTAGAATTTGGGAATGAAATCTAAGGAAGAATATAGAATCTTTCTTGACTCAGTTGAATTAATTTATTTTCCCATTGTAAAACTTTATCAAATTTACTTTAATCTGATTATCGTTTGCACATTGTTAAAAGTAACCTTTTTCTATAAAATCAATAATTTTTGTTGCAGTTTCCTTGCAAAAATGGTAGAACAAGTTGCATTGTTTAGAATTGTAAATGCCAATTTAAACAATTGTTAAAATAGACAAACAAGAACAGATTTTAAACATTAAGTATTTTTACAGTAATTATAGAACTAAAATTTATTTCCATATTATTAATAATTTTTAAAAAAATACATAGAAATCAAGATTATTTCAAAATTTGACATCTTCACAGTTTTGAAAGTTATACAAATAATCGACAACAAAATTATTGTTTGGCAAAATATTTTTAATTCAAAATTGCATGTAGTATATTTTGAAAAATTAATTTAAAAATGATACTTCATGTTTAGCTCTTGTAGTTTTATTTAAAATTAGAATTTGGGAATGAAATCTAAGGAAGAATATAGAATCTTTCTTGACTCAGTTGAATTAATTTATTTTCCCATTGTAAAACTTTATCAAATTTACTTTAATCTGATTATCGTTTGCACATTGTTAAAAGTAACCTTTTTCTATAAAATCAATAATTTTTGTTGCAGTTTCCTTGCAAAAATGGTAGAACAAGTTGCATTGTTTAGAATTGTAAATGCCAATTTAAACAATTGTTAAAATAGACAAACAAGAACAGATTTTAAACATTAAGTATTTTTACAGTAATTATAGAACTAAAATTTATTTCCATATTATTAATAATTTTTAAAAAAATACATAGAAATCAAGATTATTTCAAAATTTGACATCTTCACAGTTTTGAAAGTTATACTAATAATCGACAACAAAATTATTGTTTGGCAAAATATTTTTAATTCAAAATTGCATGTAGTATATTTTGAAAAATTAATTTAAAAATGATACTTCATGTTTAGCTCTTGTAGTTTTATTTAAAATTAGAATTTGGGAATGAAATCTAAGGAAGAATATAGAATCTTTCTTGACTCAGTTGAATTAATTTATTTTCCCATTGTAAAACTTTATCAAATTTACTTTAATCTGATTATCGTTTGCACATTGTTAAAAGTAACCTTTTTCTATAAAATCAACAATTTTTGTTGGAGTTTCCTTGTAAAAATGGTAGAACAAGTTGAATTGTTTAGAATTGTAAATGCCAATTTAAACAACTGTTAAAATAGACAAACAAGTACAGATTTTAAACATTAAGTATTTTTACAGTAATTATAGAACTAAAATTTATTTCCATATTATTAATAATTTTTAAAAAAATATATAGAAATCAAGATTATTTCAAAATTTGACATCTTCACAGTTTTGAAAGTTATACTAATAATCGACAACAAAATTATTGTTTGGCAAAATATTTTTAATTCAAAATTGCATGTAGTATATTTTGAAAAATTAATTTAAAAATGATACTTCATGTTTAGCTCATGTAGTTTTATTTAAAATTAGAATTTGGGAATGAAATCTAAGGAAGAATATAGAATCTTTCTTGACTCAGTTGAATTAATTTATTTATCCATTGTAAAACTTTATCAAATTTACTTTATTCTGATTATCGTTTGCACATTGTTAAAAGTAACCTTTTTCTATAAAATCAACAATTTTTGTTGGAGTTTCCTTGTAAAAATGGTAGAACAAGTTGAATTGTTTAGAATTGTAAATGCCAATTTAAACAATTGTTAAAATAAACAAACAAGTACAGATTTTAAACATTAAGTATTTTTACAGTAATTATAGAACTAAAATTTATTTCCATATTATTAATAATTTTTAAAAAAAATACATAGAAATCAAGATTATTTCAAAATTTGACATCTTCACAGTTTTGAAAGTTATACTAATAATCGACAACAAAATTATTGTTTGGCAAAATATTTTTAATTCAAAATTGCATGTAGTATATTTTGAAAAATTAATTTAAAAATGATACTTCATGTTTAGCTCATGTAGTTTTATTTAAAATTAGAATTTGGGAATGAAATCTAAGGAAGAATGTAGAATCTTTCTTGACTCAGTTGAATTAATTTATTTATCCATTGTAAAACTTTATCAAATTTACGTTATTCTGATTATCGTTTGCACATTGTTAAAAGTAACCTTTTTCTATAAAATCAACAATTTTTGTTGGAGTTTCCTTGTAAAAATGGTAGAACAAGTTGAATTGTTTAGAATTGTAAATGCCAATTTAAACAATTGTTAAAATAGACAAACAAGTACAGATTTTAAACATTAAGTATTTTTACAGTAATTATAGAACTAAAATTTATTTCCATATTATTAATAATTTTTAAAAAAAATACATAGAAATCAAGATTATTTCAAAATTTGACATCTTCACAGTTTTGAAAGTTATACTAATAATCGACAACAAAATTATTGTTTGGCAAAATATTTTTAATTCAAAATTGCATGTAGTATATTTTGAAAAATTAATTTAAAAATGATACTTCATGCTTAGCTCATGTAGTTTTATTTAAAATTAGAATTTGGGAATGAAATCTAAGGAAGAATATAGAATCTTTCTTGACTCAGTTGAATTAATTTATTGATCCATTGTAAAACTTTATCAAATTTACTTTATTCTGATTATCGTTTGCATATTGTTAAAAGTAACCTTTTTCTATAAAATCAACAATTTTTGTTGTAGTTTCCTTGTAAAAATGGTAGAATAAGTTGCATTGTTTAGAATTGTAAATGCCAATTTAAATAATTACTAAAATAGACAAACAAGTACAGATTTTAATCATTAGGTATTTTTACAATAATTATAGAACTAAAATTTATTTTCATATTATTATTCGTTTTATAATTTAAAAATGATATTTCATGTTTAGCTAATGTAGTTTTATTTAAAATTAGAATTTGAGAATGAAATCCAAGGAAGAATACAGAATCTTTCAGGAATTCTTGACTCACTTGAATTAATTTATTTTCCCATTGTAAAACTTAATCAAATTTACTTTAATTTGATTATCGTTTGCATATTGTTAAAAGTAACCTTTTTCTATGAAATCAACAATTTTTATTGTAGTTTGCTTGTAAAAAATAGTGGAATAAGTTGCATTGTTATTGTTAGACAAACAAATACTGAATCTAATTTATAAAAGGAGAATTTTCAAAACATTTCTTTATTTTAATATAGATGAGACAGAAGCACTTAAAATTTGACTTAAGAACGTACCATTTTGTGTGTATCTATTGATGGAAGTAGTTTTTACGATCCGTTAGAGACATGTTTTTTTTTTTTGAGTCACTGCATGCCACACATGTGGTTCACCCGCTCACGCACTCCATTTTGTTAATTGCGTTCCATTTATTTCGTAAACTGCCAATAACGTTACGATAAACACTCAGACACATCACACAGACGGGCCGATAAGGGGCACCAGCTCAGGGCAACAAGGACACGTTTTTTGTTTCAGCCTTATCAATTGTCAGTGAGATACGGCATCCGAAATTGAATGAATGAGGACTGCGACGTCTCTTTGGTCATTTTAACATTCACTGCTCTCGGTTTTACGGGCGATGCTTTGAAGCAGATGGTCTGGAATTTCGTATGGAAGTGTTAATTGACACAGTCAACGTTTCAATCCTTTCGGTACAAACGGCTTTGTTTAGGTTGGACGCCTCGCAGTTCCGTTGTGTCACGGACCAGTGTGCCTTTTGGAAAGGTCAACGTGAAAAAAACTTTTTCCAACAAACACGCTCTGCAAACATCGCTTTTGTCAATTCAAATATTTTCTAGACAGGTGTGATGTTACAAATTGGTTTACATTAAACGGCTACGTGTTAGTTAAACATCACAGTTTTTTAAGATCAATATAAAATGTTTGATTACAACAGTTTAAACGAAAATACGCTAACGTGAATTTTTCTATAGCAAAATTTTACGTAGAACTTATATTTTTTTAAATATCACTTGGTGTGATCAAACGGTATACTTAATTTACCATTATTTCAAAATTATGATAACTTTATTTATAAGTAAAATCAAAACAAAAAAAAAGGAATTTCTTCATCTTCTTTTTCACATTTTCTAACTTCCCAGTTCTAAGAACCATAGGAATTAAAACGAAATCAGATTTTTCTTGATCATATGGACGACTCTTATTGCTATTTTTTGTTGTAACTGAATCATTTAAAAACTGTTTATGTCAATTTCTTCTTTTGGTTCGTAAAGTAGATTTACCAATTTTTTCTTCATTCTTTGTCACTGAAATGATCACAATGAACAAGAAAATTCTTAAAAATATATTTCCTGTGTTCTTATATAGATTATTTTTATTTTAATTTAGGAACTGAGGAAAATATTCATAAAATGTCTCTCTTTACAATTAAGTTATGAAAAAGTTTTTATATTTCAGTCATTTACAGCTCTTATTGAAGTAAGTAAGATCCTCAAATTTGTAAACTGATGTAGAATGATGATAAATAAATGAAAATGAGATACGATTTTGGAAGCCATTAAGACTGTGAATATTCACGGTTTCTTTGGAAACAAGAGAGCCAATAATTATATAAAAAATGGTTAAAAATTTATTAATTTTGAAACTATTAAGTTATAGGTGTCAGTATGTTCTTAAAAATATATTTCCTGTACACTTATTTAGATTATATTTCTCTTAATTTAGGAACTAAGGAAAATATTCATAAAATGTATCTTTTTACCTTTATGTTATGAAAAAAATTTTATTAGCTTTATTAATTTTTGAGAATACGCTTAAAAAGTTATTGAATTGATCTCAATGAGGAAGATGAAATTGTTCAAAATTAATGTATGTATTATGAATGTAGATATTTCAGTCATTTTCAGTTCTTATTAAAGTAAATAAGATCTTCAAGTTTTGTAAACTGATGTAGAAAGATGATAAATAAATGAAAATGAGATACGATTTTGGAAGCCATTAAGACTGTGAATATTGGTGTTTTTTTGAAAGTAAGGGAGTCAATAATTATATAAAAAATGGTTAAAAATTTACTACTTTTAAAACTATTATATTATAGGTGTAAGTATGTTCTTAAAAATATATTTCCTGTACACTTATTTAGATTATATTTCTCTTAATTTAGGATCTGAAAAAAATATTCATAAAATGTCTCTTTTTACTATTAAATTGTGAAAAAAATTTATTAGCTTTTTTAATTTTTGAGAATACGTTTGAAAAGTCATTGAATTGATCTCAATGAGGAAGGTGAAATTGCTTAAAATTAACATATGTATTATGAATGTAGATATTTCAGTCAATTTCAGTTCTTATTAAAGTTTTGTAAACTGATGTAGAAAGATGATAAATAAATGAAAATAAGATACGATTTTGGAAGCCATTAAGACTGGGAATATTCATAGTTTCTTTGGAAATAAGAGAGTCAATAATTATATAAAAAATGGTTAAAAATTTACTACTTTTAAAACTATTATATTATAGGTATAAGTATGTTTTTAAAAATATATTTCCTGTACACTTATTTAGATTATATTTCTCTTAATTTAGGAACTGAGAAAAATATTCATAAAATGTATCTTTTCACCATTAAGACTGTGAATATTCACGGTTTCTTTGGAAATAAGAGAGTCAATAGTTATATAAAAAATGATTAAAAATTTACTACTTTTAAAACTATTATGTTATAGGTGTCACTATGTTCTTAAAAATATATTTTCTGTACACTTATTTAGATTATATTTCTCTTAATTTAGTAACTGAGAAAAATATTCATAAAATATCTCTTTTTACTATTAAATTGTGAAAAAATTTTATTACCTTTTTTAATTTTTAATAATACGCTTGAAAAGACATTGAATTAATCTCAATGAGGAAGATCAAATTGTTCAAAATTAACATGTGTAGATGTCATTTTTAGTTCTTATTAAAGTAAATAAGATTTTCAAGTTTTGTAAACTGATGTAGAAAGATGATGAATAAATGAACATGAGATACGACGACTGAAAATTCATGGTTTCATTGGAAATAAGAGAGTTAGTAATTATATAAAAAATACCTTAAAGATCTTTGTAATGATCTCACTGAGCAAGATCAGAGTGTGTTCATGAATGTACATATTTCAGCCAAATCCGTCAATTGACAATTGATGTAGAAGGATTTATACAGAAAATTACATACGATTTTGGTATCCATTTAAGGCTGATATTTATTACTTTTAAAACTACTATATTAGGTGTCAATATGTTCTGCAATATATATTTTATGTACACTTATCTAGTTTAATTTTCTCTTAATTTAGGTAAATTACCCTTTTTACCTTCATATTGTGAAAGAATTTTATTTGTGCAGATTGAATATTCATCTATATTTTTTTATATAAAGATTAAATAAAATTTCTCTTTTACAGACCAATATGTAACATCATACTAGAATTTGTATTTGAAGATATTTCAAAAAATGAGGGGCAATTGTAAATCTGTATTATGGAAATAATACCTTAAAATCTATAATTAGTATTATTTGACATATTTAACACATATATTACCAAAAAACCTTGATAAATATTATAAAAACTTACACTGGGAGATGTTAAGATGTAAATTTATTTTCCAATTCAGCCAAGCATAAATTGGAAACTGTAATTCATTCTTTATGTGTTTATTTAGACTTTATGTCGTAGAAGATCCCATATTCCCTTGTCATTCGCATACAAAAATACATATTTTTATTCCTTCATCAGCATAAAGCTCCATGAAAAGTCCTCAGTTATATTTCAGGACCGGATGACGTTTCACTTAACATTTCGGGAAAGCATAAAGGGAGGTGGGGCCTTTTCGTATGTGACTTTTACGATTCGGCAATTTAATACGGTTTTCAGATTTATAGATGCAGGTTCATGCCGAAATGGAAAGACCGCCTTAAGTTACCAAGGCTCGAATAATGGGATATGAAAATCTGATTAGAAGTCAACTTAGAACTTTTTGAACAGCAGTTAATTTTGTTGTCCTTCATTATTTTCATTTGTATTTGTGTTAGTGCTACATCTTGTTAATTTTTTAATTTTGATATCACATTTTAATTAATAAAATAATGGTAATAGTAAGGATACAATCTTTACCTAATCTAAATAATTCTGACTATAATTATACTATTCAAAATCTGACCTAACGTATTCTTAAAATAAAAATTAAATATCAAGATTTAATTTCGAAAAATAACCCGAAGCAGTCTATAAATTAGTCTTCGAATGTGTCTCGAGAATAATTGCAACATAAATAAACCTGTGACCAACAAAGGCTTTTAGTGCAACCAATTATTTAATCATAAAATACGGTCGATTTATATGACGTATACTTTTAATACTAAATTATTTATCATGACGATGAGGTTTATAATCACTAGTTAAGGTTGATTATCAGAATTATTAGAGTCACACTCTCACACATTATTTCTCAATGATTTTCATTGTTTATCTGATGTGGTTAATATTTTTGGTTTTTTTTAATGTCATAAAATATTATTGTCTAAAATAAAATACTTCCTTAAATAAAGAAAGAATTCAATAAATATTCATAATTTTAATTTTGGTATTTTTGAATTCAGTCGATGAAAATAAAACTGATGAATAAATGAAAATGACGAATACCAAATTTATCGTGACAATCGAAGTTTATAATCACTAGTTAAGGTTGATTATCAGAATTATGAGAGTGACACACTCACTCATTATTTCTCTGTGATTTTTATTATGTTTATCCGAGGTGATTAACATTTTTGGGTGTTTTTTAATGTCATAAAATAATATTGTATAAAATAAAACACTTTCTTAAATAAGGAAAGTATTCAATAAATATTTATAATTTTAATTTTGGAATTTTTGAATTCAGTCAAGGAAAATAGAAGTGATGAATAAATGAAAATGATGAATACTAAATTTATCATGACAATCGAGGTGTATAATCACTAGTTAAGGTTGATTGTCAGAATTATGAGAGTGACACTCTCACACATTATTTCTCAGTGATTTTCATTATGTTTATCTGAGGTGATTAAAATTTTTTGGTGTTTTTTAATGTCATAAAATATTATTGTATAATATAAAACATTTTCTTAAATAAGGAAAGTATTCAATAAATATTTATAATTTTAATTTTGGAATTTTTGAATTCAGTCGATGAATATAAAAGTGATGAATAAATGAAAATGACGAATACTAAATTTATCATGACAATCGAGGTTTATAATCACTAGTTAAGGTTGATTGTCAGAATTATGAGAGTTACACACTCACACATTATATCTCAGTGATTTTCATTATATTTATCCGAGGTGATTAACATTTTTGAGTGTTTTTTAATGTCAAAAAATATTATTGTATAAAATAATATGCTTTCTTAAATAAGGAAAGTATTCAATAAATATTTATAATTTTAATTCTGGGTTTTTTGAACTCACGCGATGAAAATAAAAGTGATGATTAAATGAAAATGACAAATACTAAATTTATCATGACAATCGAGATTTATAATCACTAGTTAAGGTTGATTGTCAGAATTATGAGAGTGACACTCTCACACATAATTTCTTAATGAATTTCATTATGTTTATCTGAGGTGATTGACATTTTTGGTTGTTTTTTAATGTCATTAATATTGTATATTATTGTATTAAATATTATTGTATTAAATAAAACACTTTCTTAAATAAGGAAAGTATTCAATAAATATTTATAATTTTAATTTTGGAATTTTTGAATTCAGTAGATGAAAATAGAAGTGATGAATAAATGAAAATGACGAATACTAAATTTATCATGACAATCGAGGTTTATAATTACTAGTTAAAGTTGATTGTCAGAAATATGAGAGTGACACTCTCACACATTATTTCTCAGTGATTTTCATTATGTTTATCTGAGGTGATTAATATTTTTGGGTGATTTTTAATGTCACAAAATATTATTGTATAAAATAAAACACTTTCTTAAATAAGGAATGTATTCAATAAATATTTATAATTTTAATTTTGGAATTTTTGAATTCTGTCGATGAAAATAGAAGTGATGAATAAATGAAAATGACGAATACTAAATTTATCATGACAATCGAGGTGTATAATCACTAGTTAAGGTTGATTGTCAGAATTATGAGAGTGACACACTCACACATTATTTCTCAGTGATTTTCATTATGTTTATCTGAGGTGATTAATATTTTTGGGTGTTTTTTAATGTCATAAAATATTATTGTATAAAATAAAACACTTTCCTAAATAAGGAAAGTATTCAATAAATATTTATAATTTAGATTTTGAGATTATTGAATTCAATCGATTGAAAATAAAAGTGAAAATGACGAATACTAAATTTATCATGACAATCGAGGTTTATAATCACTAGTTAAGGTTGATTGTCAGATTATGAGAGTGACACATTCACACATTATTTCTTAATGATTTTCATTATGTTTATCTGAGGTGTTTAATATTTTTGGGTGTCTTTTAAAGTCATAAAATATTATTGTATAAAATAAAATACTTTCTTAAATAAGGAAAGAATTCAATAAATATTTATTGTTGTTGAAGTTTCAATCTCTTCTATCCGTGTCTAATATTGACACAGCTTCTTTTTTCCATTTTTATTTACGAAAAATTGATAATTTTAAATCATAACGTATGAAATGTTGGAATGTACCCAAACACTTTTTTAAAAAACTTAATTGGAAACAACTTCTTTCACGCCTCCAAATTGCGAAGAGAGATTTCTATCAAATTATTTTTTCCAATAAAACAGGGTGCCGCCATTAGGGAAAAACTTTTACGATTGGCGGCTTAATACGGTTTTCTGGTTTATTATCTGTGCTTTAATCGAAAATAGCGGGAGAATGCCCGTCTGGAACGTCCAACCCGCATCGGTTTGATTTAAACTAATAGAAATATCTGACTGGAAATTTAATGCGGAACTTAATAACGTTTATTGCTTTAGGAAAATAATTGTTTTTCTCATTAGTGGGTTTACACCCTTGTTGGCCAGTTTAATGGGGGCGGTTCTTAATGATATCTAGATGAAAATAATTTATATTTATATAATGACATTGAGATTTCTCAGTTATGCAACAGATTAGATTTTTATAGAATACAAGTAATTAAAAGAAGTGATGTATTGGTGGGAAGAGAGGCTGTAAAATAATTCACACGTTGAGTCTCGGTAAAACATTTGGAGATCTTTTACTAAAGTTATATATAAAAATGTATACGTATAAAATTTAAGAATATATGTAGATTGTCAGTTCATTTCCTGATTATTACAAGTGATAATTTATCATTAAAATCTAATTACTCGATGGAAATTTTGTCAGTATGTTCTTAAAAATGTATTTCTTTTACACAAGTTTCGATTACTTTTCTCTTAATTTAGGAACTGAAAATATTTTTTCCATTATTAAGATGTGAAAAAAATTTTATTAGCTTTTTTAATTTTTGATAATATGCGTAAAGTCTTTGTAAGGTCTTTGTAATGATCTCATTGAGCAATATCAGAGTATGTTCATGAATGTACATATTTCAGCCATTTTCAAATTTTATTGAAGCAAGTAAGACCTTCAAATCCATAAAGTGATTTAAAGATTTATACAGAAAATGATTTTGGTATTTATTTAGGGATGATATTTATGGTTTATTTAGAAATAAAAGACTAAATAATTTGTTTTGAAAAATACATTTTCTGTACACTTAATTTTCTCTTAATTTTGTAAAATGACCCTTTTTACCATCATGTTGTGAATGAATTTTAGTTGTAAAGATTGAATGTTCATTTATAATTTTTATATAAAAATTAAATAAAATTTCTATTTTACACACCAATATGTAACCAACCAACTTAAAAAGCATCCATACTTCATGGACATTTTTAAGATGTGAGATCACTATTTCTTTTAATTAAAATATGTTTTTAATCTTTATTATCACTTACGTGTATAAATTGTATTTTTAATTTTTTTAATATAATTAATTTATGTGATAATAATGATAATAATGATAATAATGATAATAATGATAATAATGATAATAATGATAATAATGATAATAATGATAATAATGATAATAATGATAATAATGATAATAATGATAATAATGATAATAATGATAATAATGATAATAATGATAATAATGATAATAATGATAATAATGATAATAATGATAATAATGATAATAATGATAATAATGATAATAATGATAATAATGATAATAATGATAATAATGATAATAATGATAATAATGTTAATAATGATAATAATGATAATAATGATAATAATGACAATAATGATAATAATGACAACAATGATAATAATGACAATAATGATAATAATGATAATAATACCAATAATGACAATAATGATAATAATGACAATAATGATAATAATGACAATAAAGATAATAATGACAATAATGACAATAATGACAATAATGACAATAATGACAATAATGACAATAATGACAATAATGACAATAATGACAATAATGACAATAATGATAATAATGATAATAATGATAATAATGACAATAATGATAATAATGACAATAATGATAATAATGACAACAATGATAATAATGACAATAATGATAATAATGACAATAATGATAATAATGACAATAATGATAATAATGACAATAATGATAATAATGACAATAATGATAATAATGACAATAATGACAATAATGATAATAATGACAATAATGATAATAATGACAAGAATGATAATAATGACAATAATGATAATAATGATAATAATGACAATTATGATAATAATGACAATTATGATAATAATGACAATAATGATAATAATGACAATAATGATAAAAATGACAATAATGATAATAATGACAATAATGATAATAATGACAATAATGACAATTATGATAATAATGACAATAATGATAATAATGACAATAATGATAAAAATGACAATAATGATAATAATGACAATAATGATAATAATGACAATAATGACAATAATGATAATAATTATAATTATAATAATGATAATAATCAAAATAATGGTAATAATGATAAAAACCATCGAGTTTTTTGAGCAATATCTATATTTCTGGATTACTATTTGAACATTTCTATGTTAATATTAGAGACTATAAAATATAGATATTACGTAAATATATTAGTAAAAATATTTTTTGACGTCCTTTTATTAAGTTTATCATTTTTAATAAAAGAAGTAATAAGAATTATTTATTATAAAAAAATTGACAACTTTTTTTCTAAATTAAATTATTTTCTTGAATGTGTAAACTTGATTTATGAAATACGTATCCAATTTTATAAGAAAATGAACTTAAATAATTCAATTGTTTAATATCTTTCTTACGAACAAAATTTATACCGTAAGAAAATATATATTTAAGCTAAAACAGTAATAAAATTTTAATACAAAAATCAGTTCCAACTGTTCCAATAGTTTATTTGTTCACCCAAAACCGTATTTTTCCAAATATATGTATAAAACAAACGGAAAGCGAGACAATAAAACAATAACATACCATATAGTTCTGGGAAGTAAACCAGTAGCAAAAACCCTTTTGCGGCAGTTTGCCATTTACGATCCTTTATGCCATTTATTTTTATAACAACCATCCATGCAGTCAACATATACAACCCTTTATATCTCGGCCAAACATGTAAAAACTTTCAATTTCTCTATTTACAACCGTCGAATTCTGTGTCAGCATTTTTTCTATCCCAATTTACATCCGAACCGTCGCTCTGTTATGGTTGGGGAATTTTGCATGGTTTCGCTTTTCTTTGTTCCCGATTTGCTGGGTCCATTGTGCGGCGTCGATCATTTCGGCTTTACCTACATATTTACGACGGAAAGTGAACGTTCCATTTTTTTTTTTGCTACGACCAATTTGCTTACCGCATCACAGACTACCAGTTTTATCCGAACTTAATTTGGACTTCAAGTAGATTTATGACCGTTGGGGTTTTAAAATTGCCACAGTTCACACAAATACGTAATTTACAACATTGTCCCAAGAATCCGACGATCTAGATATAAAAAAATGTTGGCTTGATCTAATTTTAATTCTTACCTTTTACGTTCAAGTGGATATCAATCTTTTTTTCGTGATATGGTTCTCATCAAAATCGAATTGCTGTCTAGAAAATTGAAGGTCGGTTTATGGACGCATAAAACTGATAACCAATAAAACGACGTGTTAACATCAGCACTCCTGAATTTTCTACAACAATACAAAATTAACACATAAACGGCTTCAGTGTCGTAAACTTCAGCCTAAGTTAAACTAATTAATTGTTGAATTGTTTTACTACATATTAGAAGGGGGAGTGGGAAATCTGATTTAAAGGAAAATATTAATATACATTTTTATAATCCCGCAAAAAATTTAATTAAAGTTAACATATTATATTATTGTATTTGCTATACTACACTATACTATACTATTTAATTGGAATCAATATTTATTATGTGAGTGGACATTTATGTAATTTTTATATTAATTTACAAAAACTAAAAAATACAACACTAAAATACAGTTTTTTAAAAAGTTTTTTTTTTATATATCAAAGACAGTAACTATTTTAATAGTTTTGTATATAATATAGTACTATACTTTGTCAACACCATAATTTCAAAATTTTTATAATATATAAAACAAAATAGAAGTAAATTAATTGGAATCAATATGTATTACATAAAAGTGTAAATTTATTTACTACATACACTATGCAACATTATGCTATGTGGCATTTATTTCCTAAAGTAATTATAATTTTCACACACTTTTAACAAAATAGAAATAAATTAATTGAAATCAATATAAATTACAAGAAAACGTAAATTTATTTTTTTTTATAATAATTTAGGACATATATCAAAGTTGTTGATCAGAGATACTATGTTATATTACACTACATTGTACCGTACTACATTATACATACTTATATTACATTTATTTCTCAAAGTAATTCTTTCAAATTATTTTTACAGTTTTGTCAGCAACATAATTGTTTTGGAAATTACTTTAAATTTTTTAAATCTATATTAATAATATGTAAAACAAAATGAAAATAATTGATTGAAATCAATATGTATTACGTAAAATTATACATTTGTTTATAATAATTTAAGATTCCAATAATTTTGATTTAATTCTTTGAAAATGTTGATTTTTAAAAGTATTTTCTTATATCAGAGATTTTGATCTGACGCTTTGAAAATGCTGGTTTTTAAGTCTTTTCTTATGTCATGATACTACACTACATTATACTGTACTACATTGTACTATATGTCATTTATTCCTTAAAGTAATTCAAATTATTTTCATACTGTTTTGTCAGAAGAATAATTGCTTTGGAGATTACTTTAAATTTTTTAAATCTATATTAATAATATGTAAAACAAAATGAAAATAATTGATTGAAATCAATATGTATTACGTAAAATTATACATTTGTTTATAATAATTTAAGATTCCAATAATTTTGATTTAACTTTTTGAAAATGTTGATTTCTAAAAGTATTTTCTTATATGAGAGATACTAAACTACACTACACTACATTACACTGTACTACATTATATTATAGCTTTTTATTCCTTAAAGTAATTCTTTCAAATTATTTTCATACTGTTTTTTCAGCAGAATAATTGTTTTGGAGATTACTTTAAATTTTTTATATTTAAATTAATAATATGTAAAACAAAATGAAAATAAATTAATTAAAATCAATATGTGTACATTTGTTTATTTTTGTAATAATTTAAAATTAAAATAATTTTGATCTAATACTTTGAAAATGCTGGTTTTTAAAAGTCTTTTCTTATATCATGATACTGCACTACATTAAACTGTACTACATTATATTATATGCCATTTATTCATTGAAGTAATCTTCTCAAATTATTTTCACACTGTTTTGACAGCAAAATACATATTTTGTACTTTACTTTTATTTTTTTTTGTTTTATAATAAATAAAACAAAATGGAAATAAATTAATTGTATTCAATATTTATTACATGAAAGTGTAAATTTATTTATTTTTATATAAAAATTCCAACAAATTGGATCAAAATTTTAAAAATGAAGTTTTTTAAAAATGTTTTCTTATATCCGACTATTCTATATTTCACTACACTATAATAAACTATACTGGGTACTACAATTGTTTTAGATGCATAGATACGTTTACTTGTTTTTTCATTTGTGAGACTAATTTTTCAATAAAATAAATAAGATCTGAAAAAAAATACAGTATTATATAGTCATTAATCAAAAAATAACGTACTAAACTAAAAAATTAAATTACTAATTATCATTTTAATCATTAAAAAATTTCATCTTTTTATTGTTTCTTGGAACATAAAAATTGTAATCTACAAGGGTCATAAAGTAAAATTCAAGTTATAGAAAAATTTGAGAAACAGAAACATAAATTATTTAATATAACATTTACAAATTTGTTGATCGAGAAAAATAACTTACTTTCATAAAATTTAGACTTTATTTATAATACCTAAGTAAAAAACCTAAATTTTTATTCGAACCTTAAAAAAATATATTTAGTATTTTTAATATATTTCAGCATAATGTTTCTGTTTAACTATTGATATCAATGAATTCAGGGAGCAATGTTTGCACCTATGTAAATTTTTTATTATGAAAAAGTTACGTCTCCGTCAGCAACTTTGTCATAAGTAAACAACATAAAACTGGGAAAACTGCCGAACTCCATTCTAAATGGTAATTCCGGCCATTACTGGTGCTGGAAACGCGTCGCTCTGTTTTTCGACGCGAAATTCCCCCCATTCTTTATGGATATTAGCTCCTGGAGCAAAGTAAATAAAGGAGGACGGAATTCAATTAAATCCGACCGGATCGCGGAAGTTATGGCGTGGGCTTTGAAAAGGGTCCTTGATTAAATATTGCATTAGTGGAGTTATCGGTTGATTGCGAGCAGAAAGTGGGGCCCTTCGACGTGGATGATGGTGGAGCGAGTACACAGTCATGACTTTGCACAAGCTGTAATTTAATTAATATTTGCCTTAAGGGATGGAGTATTAATTATCTGACGAATGTGTCATATCTATGAGGAGCTTAATATAATATTATTGATAGTGTTGAGTTATTTAAAATCATTCTAAAATAATTTGGTACAGTATTCCCCAAATAATTGTACTTTAAATCTTGAAATTATATTATAAATAGATTGGAGAAATCTTTTAGTTTAATAGTCTTGAAACTTTACCAATCATGGGTAAAGTTCTGGTATACTGAAATTTGAAGAAATACTCATATACCCAAAGTAATGTTATTTAAAGTAGGATAACAAATTATAGTTGGATTAAGTTATTTTAAAAATAAAATTTTTTTTAGATAACTATAAATAAACAACAAAAATGTATCTTGCAGTTCACTTTTAATTTAATTATTTTTATCGAATTTGATCTTTGTGTACATTGTAAAATATATACAATGAGAGAAAAAAGTATGATAATTTCAAATAATTTGTATTTTAGCTATAATTAATATTATTGGGAATTTCAATTATTAACTTTTCACAAGTTACAATTATGTATATACATTTATTTGTCAATTTACATGTCAAAGTATTATTTTATATTCTTAAAAAATAGACGCCTAGAGAATAGTGTGTTATAAATTTTAACATAAACAATGGACAGACAGTAAATTTAATTTTATTTATATTTTTCAAAAAATAAATCAATTTTTTATACATTTCTCCAAACTCAGAAACATATTTTTAAATAAAATCTATAAACAACATATTTAAAGTAAAATATTACAAGTCTATATTAGAATAAATCACAAAACTAAAAATTTTTAATATTTTTTCCACTAATGTACATAACCCTTCGAGTTCTTTTAGTTATTATTCTATTTCTTCATTTATTATGAATATATATAAAAGAACACCAAACTCAGAAACATATTTTTAAATAAAATCTATAAAATAACACATCTAAAGGAAAATATTATCTGTCTATATTAGAATAAATCACAAAACTAAAAATGTTCAATATTTTTTCCACTAATGTATGTAACCCTTCGAGTTCTTTTAGTTATTATTCTATTTCTTCATTTATTATGCATATATATATAAAAGAACACCAAACTCAGAAACATATTTTTAAATAAAATCTATAAAATAACACATCTAAAGGAAAATATTACCTGTCTATATTAGAATAAATCACAAAACTAAATATGTTCAATATTTTTTCCACTAATGTACGTAACCCTTCGAGTTCTTTTGGTTATTATTCTATTTCTTCATTTATTATGAATATATATAAAAGAGCACCAATCTCGGAAACATATTTCTAAATAAAGTCTATAACATAACACATATAAAGTAATATATTACAAGTCTAGATTAGAATAAATCACAAAACTAAATATGTTCAATATTTTTTCCACTAATGTATGTAACCCTTCGAGTTCTTTTGGTTATTATTCTATTTCTTCATTTATTAGGAATATATATAAAAGAGCACCAAACTCGGAAACATATTTCTAAATAAAGTCTATAACATAACACATATAAAGTAATATATTACAAGTCTAGATTAGAATAAATCACAAAACTTAAAATATTCAATATTTTTTCCACTAATGTATGTAACCCTCCGAGTTCTTTTAGTTATTATTCTATTTCTTCATTTATTATGAATATGTATAAAAGTGCATCAAACTCAGAAACATATTTTTATATAAAATCTATAACATAACACATATAAAGTAATATATTACAAGTCTATATTAGAATAAATCACAAAACTAAAAATGTTCAATATTTTTTCCACTAATGTATGTAACCCTTCGAGTTCTTTTAGTTATTATTCTATTTCTTCATTTATTATGAATATATATAAAAGTGCATCAAACTCAGAAACATATTTCTAAATAAAGTCTATAACATAACACATATAAAGTAATATATTACAAGTCTAGATTAGAATAAATCACAAAACTTAAAATGTTCAATATTTTTTCCACTAATGTATGTAACCCTCCGAGTTCTTTTAGTTATTATTCTATTTCTTCATTTATTATGAATATATAAAAAGGAGCACCAAACTCGGAAACATATTTATAAATAAAGTCTATAAGATAACACATATAAAGTAAAATATTACAAGTCTATATTAGAATAAATCACAAAACTAAAAATGTTCAATATTTTTTCCACTAATGTATGTAATATAAAATCTATAAAATAACACATTTAAAATAAAAATCATTCATTTATTCATTTATTATGAAAGAGCTTGATGACCTTTCAGTTTCCAGTCTAAAGGAAGTTTAGACCACAATTTGTTTTTTCATCAAAAATTTGCTAAATTAACCATTGCATTTTCTACATAATCAACTTTCGTATCAATACTCTTTATTTATGAACAACTATTGCACCAATTTGTATTTTTTCAATTAAGACTTCAACCCGGATTTCATAAATTTGATAGATACTTTTAAAATAAAACGGACTCCTTAATTTTTGAATTATTGTATATAAAATAATATAAAATTATAATTAAATCTGCACTTGATTTGAACATTCGAATAGTGGTGTCAAATTTTGGTCAGTTTGCTATACAAGGTGTTTCCAAAATGGATGGTCAACATTTAGGATCAATCAGAGTTCGTTCAATAATGAAAAATATAAATTTCCTCAAATTTAAATTTAAAAAATTGTAATTTTGGTAACTTTTGGACCAATCGTGTTTAAATTTAAATTTCATGCCTATAATTCAATTTAATAAATATGTTACAGAACCCCCCAGGGTTCCCCATTCTCATTTTATTTTCTACGCCACAGAATTATTTTAAAACTATTCAGATTTTCATATTCTTTGCATAATTTGGAAGAAAAAAGGTGTCTTGATCAATTTTTATTATTACCGCCGTTTTTGAGATATTTTAGTGTTAATGGTCACTTTAATTATCTTCATACATTAAAACTGAATTAGCTTAAAAACTGCTATGACAATCAACATTAATTGAAGATACCTTTTATCTTCTAAATTATACATACAATATAAAAAAGCTTAATAATTTTTACAAATATCCAGTGGAGCATTATGGATAAAGTTTATTAAATAGTGGGCGTATATTTTAAGACATTAGATACCAAATTTATAGAACAAAGATTATAGAACAACGAGAAAAAAACATTTCAAATTTAAATTTTAGGGCTAATTTTTAGTTTTGATTTCCTTATATACTTTCATAGTTATGTAATACACCAACATAAATATTTTTAAATACATTTTAAAGTGTGATAAGTTAAATGTAATATTACTAACTTTAAAACAAACGTTCTAAAATTAGAAATATAATTTAAGTTCTCTAAAACATGTTGAGTTAAATGATAAAATATATTAATTGACATTTTAATTTATTATTTTACAAATATGTACAAAATGAAATATGATACCGGAGTATACAGAAATTTAAAATTGGTCTCAATATTTTTATTAAATAGAAATATATATATAATATATTGTAATAAGTATTGATATTTTATTTAAATATATTTTTTTGTTAATAAAAATCTATATGTGTATTTGAATGGTATTGAAATTTAAAATAAGAGAGGTACTTTTTATTACAAGTAATATCAGTCAACCAAAGATATTATAATTAAGCCATTTAGATATGGGACATTTTTACGATAGCAATTCGCAACATTGTGACCGAACAAATATGAATACTAACAACTGTAATCCCGAAACATAATAGTGAGAGCATTTAAAGTGATTTATTCACGAATCTGTCACTTAATGATGTGCTAAAATATTAAGTAACACATGAGAGACGCTCCACCGTACGGAGGAAGTCGAGGAATGGCTGCTCTGGGGCACAAAGAATTTTTTTCAAAAGGGACCCAGACCCGTTTTTAACAGCTGTCACATATTTCAATCCCGTCCCCTCCCGGATGGCCGGGTTACATCCCAGAACAGCGGGGTGATTAGCTGGGGGCCCGAATAAAAGCTGGGCTCCTCGACAGGCAGACATTCCATCGGATAATGGCCGTCGCCAGTGGCGGTGCCGAAAATGGATTGTTTAAAGGTGTCTTGGGTGTTCCTTAACCCAGTCGCAAGGGACAGGTGCCCTAATTTGGGATTTTGCAGGCTAAAATTTACTCTTTAATTAACTAAGAGTCCTTATAAATTACGATCAATTAAAAGAAAGTAAAATGATTTTCCAAATATTGGTAGAAATTTCGTTTTTATTTTTTGAAAAAAGTAAATAATTCTCCTTTGAATAATATTATTAAGTAAAGAGAATAAAGAAACAATGTACCAGAGAGGAAAAGAGAAAAATAGTAATTAATATGAAACATGAAGGTCTAAATACAGTTGACATCTTTAAAAACTTAAGATGTTACTGAAGAATATTCGACTAAGCAAAATATAAAATAGTATTTAATTAGTAAATAAATAAAATAACTTTTGTAAATTCAAAATGTTCCTTTATTTAATTCTTTTAAGCAATTAGTCTGCCCAATTTTCATGTAAAAAGAATTTTTAAACGAACCCTTACAGTGGATTCAGGCGTGTTGTAAATAAGTTCACATCCACACTCAGTTATTCAATTACCATTTCTTTACAGCCGTTGTTGATTATCAAACCGTTACTTATTCAAATCTAATTAGGCAATTCCCCCTTTTTTTCATTCGTGCGTATGATGGAACGTGCAAAAAGGTGCTTAAACCCTCATAAACCTGTACAAAAAGCAATAACTTTCAACCATAAATTAAATCCGCGACAACGAGCTCAAGGAAAGAATGCAAAAGCGGCAAACTTCTTGAATAGTTACAATGTGACCAATCAAACGTGTACAAGTACTTACTTGTACGAACTGAATGTATTTTTAACACCTTTTTTAATTAAAATTATATTATATTTTTAATTATTGCAAATGATTTTTATTTCATGTATTATGTACAAGTAACTTAATGAACACACATATCTTTATTTGATACTTATCTAGAGATAAATTATTAATTACCATTTTTAAATGCCTGAATTTCAGAAGAAATGTCTACAAAAATTGACATTTATTTCAGGTTTCAAAAAAGTGTAATAAGCTTGTTGATCTTAATTTTTCTGACAAACTGTAAAAACTTTTTGTGAGTAATTTTTTACATAATATAAGATACCCGTTGTTGTTGTTTCTCCTTAAAATTTCTTCAATTTTTTCTTTTTAGTTTAAATAGTAACCATAGTTAAATTTACCTTTAAAAACGCAGAAAAAAATCAAGGTTCTGAATATATTATTTGTGAATATTAAATATTCATTTAATCATATATTTTTATCAAATTTCAATATATTTAATATTCTCGTCTATTTTAATGCTGCCTATGGTATATGTATTATTATTTTAACTGCGAATTAGTAATTATGTTATATCGTTTTATATATATCGCCATCTACATTTCGTAGACAACAATATAAATTATCTCAGAATTTTCCAGTTTTGTAAAAATGATTTAATATATAACAAATTATATATTTTTGCATTGATTGATTTTTTATCCAACATATTAAAGGCAAACTCAACTATGGTTTCTATTTGAAATAAAATATCATCCTGATTTTAATTAGTCAAAAAAAATTAGTCAAAATTATTCAAATGTCAGTTTTTATTGATATTTCCGAAACGTTCAAAGTTATCTATCAACATTTTAAAAAATTGAGCTCTGAACACTTAAATCAGTTTTTTACTATCTTAATCAACCAATGTGAGCCACACAGTTTAAAAATCATGTTTATCTCTGTAATACCTGTATGTACTGTACTAAGTACTTAGTTATTAATAAAAGTATTATTTTCAATTTAAGTATAAATAAGTATATTTTATAAATAATAATAATAATCTAAAAAACATTTTTTTGTTGTTACTAAGTTTCTATTTCATATTAATACCTAAAATAATGATATATATAACCAAGAATAACTGTTGCTTTCAATAAAATAAGGTTACTAAGAAAAGTATTAATTCCAATTTAAGTATAAATAAATATATTTTATAAATAATAATAATCCCAAAAACATTTTTTTGTTGTTACTAAATTTCTATTTCATATTGTATACCTAAAATAATTTAAAATGATGTATGTAACAAAGAATAAATGTAGCTTTCAATAAAATAAGGTAATTAAGAAAAGTATTAATTTCAATTTCGGTATAAATAAATATATTTTATAAATATTAATAATCTCAAAAACATTTTTTGTTGTTACTAAATTTCTATTTCATATTATATACCTAAAATAATTTAAAATGATATGTATAACCAACAATAACTGTTGCTTTCAATAAAATAAGGTTACTAAGAAAAGTATTAATTCCAATTTAAGTATAAATAAATATATTTTATAAATAATAATAATCCCAAAAACATTTTTTTGTTGTTACTAAATTTCTATTTCATATTGTATACCTAAAATAATTTAAAATGATGTATGTAACAAAGAATAAATGTAGCTTTCAATAAAATAAGGTAATTAAGAAAAGTATTAATTTCAATTTCGGTATAAATAAATATATTTTATAAATATTAATAATCTCAAAAACATTTTTTGTTGTTACTAAATTTCTATTTCATATTATATACCTAAAATAATTTAAAATGATATGTATAACCAACAATAACTGTTGCTTTCAATAAAATAAGGTTACTAAGAAAAGTATTAATTCCAATTTAAGTATAAATAAATATATTTTATAAATAATAATAATCCCAAAAACATTTTTTTGTTGTTACTAAATTTCTAATTCATATTGTATACCTAAAATAATTTAAAATGATGTATATAACAAAGAATAAATGTAGCTTTCAATAAAATAAGGTAACTAAGAAAAGTATTAATTTCAATTTCGGTATAAATAAATATATTTTATAAATAATAATAATCTCGAAAACACTTTTTTGTTGTTACTAAATTTCTATTTCATATTACATACCTAAAATAATTTAAAATGAAGAAGAATAATTTGTTGCTAAATAAAGTAAGGTTAATAAGACATATTTTTCCAATTAAAGTGTAATGAAATATAATATATAAATAATAATAATATGTTTTACAAAATATTTATAATCTCAAAAACATTTCTTGTTATTAAAGCTTTTATTTTATATTTAATTCCAATTTAATATTTTATAAATAATAATATCTCTAAAACAGTTTTTGTTATAAGTAA